>NW_009694785.1:76038-83559 GCF_000703405.1 Apaloderma vittatum
GGGGGGGGGGGGAGGGAAAGCTGTCCGGCAACTAGGGTTTTGGCAATCCAAGTGAATGTTTTGATCTCTCACAGCCAGTTTTCCCATTCGTTCTCATGGGAAATGCTACTGATGGGGACGGGTTTTCCTGGAAAGTCGGCTTACAGAGCTTTAAACATCAAGGCCATCCTGCAGCACACGCCTCCACTGCCCCTCTCTCGGGCAGATCTTCAAATGCAAAAGTGGGCTTTTAAAGCCCCACTCAGCCAGCTTGCTCTCCCACCGCTCCTCCAACAACTGTGATTTAATTCTTTCAGAAAGAGGGAAAAATGCAGATTCCAGTGTCCCCATCCAACCACATTCACGGGGCACGAGACAGCATTTCAACAGCATGAGAATGCACTATACACTGGAGATTTCATACAAAATACACACCTCAATGCAAACAGATGAATTTCCAAAGCTGCAGCTTTTGATGCAATGGTGTGCAGCCAGCGAAGTTTCTATCTAGTTCTTATTTTCTCCCCTGTAATTAAGTGGTAAATATCCAAAATCGTTCAATAATAGCTACCTCAGGCAAAAGCACTCAAAAAACCCACAAATACTTACGAAGACTAAATTATTACATTAGGTTTTTTAACAAATTGTTCTAAATCAAAACCTTCTATCCAAGAACAGACCAAGTAAGATACTTGGTTATTGCCTCTTCTGAGCTGACACATCTGGACCTCAGGCTGGCACCATTAGCTGAGCGCTCTTCAGAGACCTGCACCTCCTCCTTCACTCTAAATAACTCAGCATCCTGTTGAAAGCTGCTGAAACAAGGGATGAACCTTCAGGCTCCTGCCCAGGAGGTTTTCAAGCAAGAGCTATTTGAGGCAGCTCACCCTGCTCTGTTCCTTCCACATGCAATCTATGGCCTATTTGCTTCTCTCCAAGGGATCTCAGTAACAACAAAGTCCTCATTAACTGCACACGACAATGCTGGCAGGGACTAAAATTCACTTAGTTCTCTCCTGTTTGTAGCTACAGCCTGCTTAAGCCAACCTGTAATTTAAATTTTCAGTTACACTTAGGCAGTGCACAGTTCTCACCATTCACGCATTTCTCCCCCTCACAGTCCTTACGGTCGCTCACCTCAGCACATGCTCTCGGAAGCTCAGTTTGCTGCCTTTTAGAAGGCAAACAAGGCTAAACGCTTTCCCAGGATCATATCCTGCCGGCTGACCCTGCTGGCTGCGGGCTGTGGCAGGGGACAAGCCCCAGCGCACCAGCAGCGGTGGCACTGCCCCGGGGGGCATCTTCCCCACCAGTACCGTGGCCGTGCGCGTCACTGTACGAGAGCACAGTCTATGGCTTTGAGTGCTGCACCTTCAGACAGGTATTTTACACCACAGCTACTCCTGGCTCAACTGTCAGGAGAACAAGAAACGAGACGTTGGACTCCTCAGCTGCTCCAAGTCAGAATAAAACATTTCCCGGCTGCTAAACGTGCACACAGCTACCGCAGCTCCCACGGCTTACAGCTGCGTGAGGCAAGGCTCTTGTTTGGAGGGATCATGGAAACCAAAGAAAATTTGCAAAGTAACAATCCAGATACTTTGGACGCAGGTTAATGCAAAAAAGGGGCTTGGTGGGGGGTGCAGTTTGAGGTGGGGGTTTTTTTTGTTATTTGGTTCATTTTATTCTGCCTCATTTTGGTTTTTTAGTAGTCCTACAAGGCTTTTTAGAATAATACTTCTGACTTGTGTCTATATACACACAAAAAAGATAAACTAAAACCTAGAACAGATAATTCTTTTTAATTATGTGATCAATAATTGGAAAACCTTACTTTCTGGATTATATGTTGAAGTATTACACTATTATTATTTGTGAGGTATTTCCAATATTAAACATAAATAAATTTAAGTGTAAAAAGAACTCAGAAATACTTAATTTATTTTGGGCTTTCCAGCTGACAAGATAACCAGACAGTTGGGGAAACCTACGTTAACTTCATACCTTAAGGAGGGATTTTCCCTTTCCCAAGCACAAGTCCTGCCATGAGCGTGGAGCACAAGCACTCAGAGCGGTGACACACCGGGGTGCTCTGGAGTCAGGGCAGCGGGGTCAAATCTGGAAGCGTGCAGGCTGGATTCATCCTACAAAACATTTTGGTGTGTCCTTCTGCTTCCCCCTGCAGAGAGACAAGGAGCGTCTGCCGGAGCAGCGAAGTGGAGCAGAAGGCTTTTGTGGCCCCGGTGTGCCCCCGCCGATGCTCCTGCCGCAGGAGCCAGCAGGAGGGCCTGGGCAGAGGTTATTTTTACAGCACGGCCCCAGGGTGGCTGTACTGGCACAACTAACAAGTCAGCAGACTGCAGCACGCGAAGGAGGACGAATGGTCCAGGCATTCATCAGTGAGTGTCATACCCAAGCTAGTTTTCCTCAAAAGGCACCCACAAGCTGCGAAATATTGTCAATTTAAGGTCTGTGCTGAATCGAAAGGTCCTCCCAGTCCCTGGCCAGCCTGACTCCCTTGCTCAGTGCCAGCCCTCACATTCATGAGGCCAGGGCGTTCAGGCCAAGCCAAAATACAGAAGGAAAAACCCAAACTCATTTTCAAAATCTCACTCTACGTTCCACAAGCTCTTGTTTCAACACAGTAGGAGGGATGGAAACAAACCAACCTCCTCCAAGGCTACATACGGCAGAGTTACCTTCCTCAGCAATACCCAGACTCCCCAGCACGGGCTCCCCCTCACAGCCGGCGCTCACTCTGACGCTTTCACCGTGTGTGCAGGGGAGAGAGGAAGGGGCATGTCTTTGCTCCCCTTTAAACGCCGAATATGCAACACAAAACAGCAGCCCAGGCAGAGAGCATTTCAGCAGGTGTCCCTGCTCAGCTCTGCCCACTGAGCATCCTCACATACTGGTTTTACAGGTGACTTGGCTCTTTTAAGGTTCATGGTCACACAAATTCTTCCGCAAATTGTTCAGTCTGTCAACCACCCCTCCACCATAGCCGTTTCCATAACTTCAACCCCTGACAGCTGAATCGTAGCCAATTCACTACCACAGACCCCACCAATATTTCGTATTTCCCCACAACCCAGTTGTTACACTCCTGACAAAACAAAAACCAAGCAACCAGCTCTTTGCTATTAGAAACGCTGTCTTATAACCAGGCCTCCTCCTTGATGACCGTGTGCAAATGTCTGTTCTCCTGCCGATGAGATGGATGATTCTCAGCTCAGCCCAACTGTCCCGTGCCCCAGGTCTGCCTTTCGCTCTCCCAGCAACTCACTTGACAAGAGCCCTTCGTCCTCTGGGACAGCAGGCAGCTGTCATTAGCAGAGGATTTTTTTTTTTTAAATTTTTATTGTATACACATAATTGTCACAACCAAACTCTTGAGAATTATTTATACCCTTCCTGACAAGCACTTGCTTGATCAATATTGAAAAAAAGAGGCTTATATATGTAAAAATATACACTGCTGTAGCTGACCTCAGAGCAAAGAAAGTTTCCTAGAGGAGCCTGAAGAAATTTAAACCTTGGAAACTCTTTTCTTCCCTTATAATGTTAGTTACAGGAATTTAGGTCTACTGAAACAGACTATTATGTAATTCTCTTAGTTCTGCAGTATCCTAAAATATCTAACTGTACTATCACACCAAGTGCAGGCACCCAGTGGGCATTAGAGGTTTTTCTCAGGTGGGAAAAAAACAGAACAAGGAACGGAAAAATAATCTTCTTTTAGTATAAACTTAAATGGTTTACAACATGTCTTCTCTTGAAACAAGCTGGATTTTGCACTGTAGAAAAATTAATGGATTTGCGATTCATTTGAATTTTCTTCTTGTTTTTAAAAATGACAAACTAGAAAAAACATGTTTTCCCCAAAGAACTACATCCTATACTTACACGAGATACATACACATATATAGGCACGAGTGTTTCTGAAGTTCAGGTGAGAACTTCTGAAGGAAAGATATGGTAAGGCTTGGTCACCTTGTATTTAATTACCATGGGCTTCCCTGCAGCACCAAAGGCTTGTACATTTAATAAAAAGAACATTCATGATCTTTATCAAACGGGAAGGCCATATGGGAAGGCTTCATGAACAGTATTTTTTCAAAGGAGCAAGTCAGCTTTGTTGAGCTTATCTGAATATGCATCCCATCATAATTCCTCACATTGCTCCAAGAGCACATCAAGATTACCTTCCACCTCTTCTTAAGAACTGGTGCCTAGGTCACAAATACTTAATATGCATGTGGAAGAACACTTCAAATAATAAAACCTACTTTATGCATAGAGTAACTCCAGGGTTTAATTTAGAAAACAAGGGGTGTTTTTTAGGCCACCTCTTATTCTGTGGTCTATGCCGGTGACTCCTCCAGCTTCAGAGAGACTTCAGATCAGAGTGACTGCAGAAGCAGCTAAGGAGCTCCTGACTCTCAGCCAGGAACTTGTAACATTAATATTAATCCTCAACAGAGCAGGGATCGCAGTGCCAGAGGAAGACAGGAGTAGGCTCTGAGAGCAGGGGCACACTCCAGCATTTTTCAGGTTGCTTACGAACCAGCATAGATCTGCACAGATGTGCTGGAGTGAGCACGGCCACGTCCTGGCAGGTTATGTGTCTGAGCCTCTGCACTTCCAACACGTTTTACTGGGTTCTGTTATGCAGGAAAGCAGGAAACTCCTTGATGGGGAAACACTAGCACCAACAGGAAAGCAGCAGAAACACAGTCCTTGCCTCTGTATTCATACTCTGCATTACCATGGATAAAGTTCGGTCTACTACAACACTGCACAGCACTGAGGAATCACGTTTGGGGGCAACTCTGAGACACAGACGTAACCATGGACAAGACACCGTCTCTTCTAAACCCTTCCAGGGCTGTTGTTTCACAGACCCTTACAGGGGTGAACCCAGCAGCACAGATCTGCTTTGGTTTATCTAGCTGAGCTTCTGCAAAAGCAATCAGAAAATCTGACTAATATTAATTACCATTTCTGGAAGCGTACTCGTTGGGTTTCATATCTTGAAGAGACATTGTAGTAGTTTCTCTGCACACAAGCACAAGAAAAAAATAAAACACGGGTCCTTCCAGGTGAGGTCTGCTGCCTCTACCACCTGCAGAAGGCCTGGCCATGGGACTCGATAGCCAGGGAATCGTTCCGGTTCTTCATTTTAGACTGTTTTATTCAGATCTACTAGGATTTCATCTACATATCTCTAGTTATGTTTTAAATAGAATTGTCAGATGTGCATATAGTAGACTACCTCTTAGACAACATGTTGCTCAATTAGTTTTTCACTGCTCTCAAGACCCGGGCAGCAAAGAACTAAAAGGCCTCAAGCAAACTATTTTGACCCTCTGGGCAGGCTGAAACACCTTTACTACAGACTGCCTGCAACACAATAGCTAGAGAGCTTTCTTTAAAAACGTGGGTTCAATTCCCCTTCACAAATCAGGCAAGAAAGAAATTTCAATATTAATTTTTCGTTTTTAGGAGATGGACTGACTGTTAAGTACCAGGAGAAATCTACAGCTTCTGAAAGACTCTTCTGGATAAGATCATTTTGAGAACACTCACCGAGCAGGGGTCCATTTCCAGCTACACAAAATAGCGCTGGGTGTCACTCCAGTCCCGAGTCCTAGTCATCTGATGATCGCCAAATTTCTGACTTTCGCTGAATTTCAAGTTTGTAATATATGGTTTGCTGTTTACAAAGCAAAAAGACATTGTATTTAATGAAGCCCCAAACTCAGGCTTCACTGATCACAATGGAGCCAAGACTGGAGAAACTTTGCTAACGATCCGAACGCTGAGCAGATGCCTCTCTCCCTCCAAAATACTTCACAGGACATAAAGCGTAAACGCTTTTCACGTCTCCGCAAGAAAAATTACCCAACCAACCACACCAAGGTGAAAGCTATCAGGTTTTTTTTGGTCTCAATTTACAGTGTTCTCTACTCTCTAGCCAAAGCGTGGCAAGCTGCCTCGCATTTATCGTGAGCTCACAGCTTCGTACCACTTTACATTTGCAATTCGCTAGAAGGAACCAGTTGATGCTTCAGGAAACCGCACTGCACCGTAAAGCCACACCGACCTTCGGTGCATGGAATTCATCAGGTAACTACAGCTCCCTGGCGGAGCTAAGGAAGGAACTTGCCTTCTGCTTTACCTCCTACAACACGTGTAAAGCATCAGGCCAGCTATTACACTGCTCAACACAGCCTCCAGTGTGTAACGGTCAGCATGTGCCTTGTTAATAATACCGCAGAAATAAACCTAAAGTGTTTGAAGCTCTCTTTCATCCCTTGCAAGTGTTCATAAATCCTGTGCCAGTCATCATATTTACAAAAGCTATTATCATTTCCCTTTATTAGAACTTTGCTTAACTGTAAGACTTATGAATGCAAATACAAAGGAAAGTCACTTGAAAGATAGAGAAGTAATTTTAAAACCAAGACAAAGACTATTTACTTTCATCCACCTCTGTTCAGACAGCAAATTCCTCAGAAAACATTCACCACTGCAGACTAGTCATATAATTTCCATAGTAATTGCAATCACGGTTCAAACTAACTTCTATTTATTTATTTTTTGTCTGAAATGTTGTGATTTAAGTTTTTGTAACATGCTGAAGCTTCTCAAAACTTAACCACTGAAATTTCTCATTCCTTTTTCTGGACGCTCCCACAGCAGTTTAGAGGTAGCAGCAGTTTTAACAAGTTTCCAAGGTGTGTACATGATACCAAAATTAAAGAACGATAAAATAATGACAACATAAGCAGCTTTAAAAGAACTTCAATCATTTGAGAAATTGCTCCAACAGATGGGAAAAGCACTTTGGCACACAAAATAGCAAAATAATTTGCCTGGAAGCAAGTAAGCAAGCCAGGGACAATTACTTAGCACGGTGATTACCGAAAGGATTTGGGGGCTTAGTGTGGAAGAAGAAATCATTGAAGCTGCTGGCACAAAGGAAAGCAGCAAGACAAAATTAGTCATTAGTAGTATGAGATACCAAACAGGTCAGCCTACTAGTACACAAAACACAAGGTGCTATCCAGCTGGCACCTACAATTCCCTGGTCCATAAGAAGGAAAACAGATGGTTGTCTCAGTGGAGTTACTCTTTCTTCTGTTCTTCCTGAAAGAAAGTCTCCCACACACTCCCAATGCCTGTGAATTTTTTCTGAACATGCAAACCATGACCTCAGGCGTTAAATCTTTTCCCTTCAGGTCAGTTTGCAGCCACGCAAGTGCCAGGGCTACCACAAAGAAGATGCTGTTGCAGGGTCAAAAAATCCAAAGCTGAGCCAGCACGAGGAGCAGGGTTAACATTACTCAATACTACTTCATCTTGTGATGGCTCAGCTCGTAGGGGGCATCGTGGCACACCAGCCACCCTAGCTCCCAGGATTTAAAGTCAGCTCACAAAACCATGATGCTTTGTAGCCTTTAAGCATAACAGTGACTAAAGCTGCAGCCCGTGTTAGAGATTCTGGGTAGGAAATACAACAAGGGCAAGTGTAGAGTT
>NW_009694786.1:0-18685 GCF_000703405.1 Apaloderma vittatum
CTTAGGCCTGCAGAGAGGTGCTCGGTGCGGTGTTCGCCCCGTGCCTTGTTTCTGTGAAGGCCTTGAGTAATTGTTTGTTGAGGGTGGTTAGAGAAGGGTTTTATGTGTATCTGATTTTTTGCAAAAAAGCGAAGAATGTGTCGAAAGCCTCCTTTTGCCTAGATCCGTGATTCGGAGGGAGCTGTTTGTGCCATGCGTTGGTGACTTTGAGCCTTCTGGGAGCTGGAAACTCCCAAAGCCGGTCAGGGTGGGGGAGGAAGGGAAAGAAAGCAAGGGTTATTAATCTAGAATTAAAAGGAGAAATAGCTACCTTCTTTCCCTCTTACTTGCTGGCCTGAAGAGCACGGAGACCTTGCCCACACGGCACAGCATGTTGGGGTTTGCAGCAGAGCGGTGTGTTTACGGCGTGGAGCTGCAGCCTGGGGCGGGTGGTGGTGCTGGATCTGCCAGGTCTGATGTTAAATAGACACTGTGACAGTGTTTTGTTTAGTAATGTGTCATTTAGGATGTCAAAGCCACCAGAACTGCGGAGGAAAATGTAGATAACTCCGTAGATAAGATGTAGCAAACTCTGGTTGTCTGTCTGTTGGAAGCTCTTTGTCCCGTGGTTACTTGTAGGGACTATCAGCAGTGTCTGGTGAAGGATTTCCTGTGTACAGCTCTTTGCACAGAAGCGTTTGACCTACTTCTCCTTTGACGTGCTAGTTGCTTGTGCTTGAAGTGTTTTTTCTGTATTTATCTCTTCCACAAGTAGTACTGGATATAATGGTATGTAAATGTCAAATAATGCATGGCTGACAGAGGACAGTCTGTGAATGTTGGCACATGTCAGCAGTTCCATAAACACTGGTCACAGTGTCAGGATTTTTTTGGTGTTTTTTGTTGGATTTTTTTTTCAAGTAAGGAAACAATACACTTTTGGTTATCTAAATACTAATATTTTATTTTAAAATTCTGATGCTTAATTGCATTAGTCAAAGACCTTTTCTCGGTAATCGCGTTGTCTTGCACCTTTAAGTTGCTGTTGTCTGAGTAAGTTGATACAAATCACCTATCTGTACACCAGATCAGCATTTTGTAACTATAAGTGATGATACTCAGAGTGCCCATATTTAGTTTGTGTAGGCAATGTTCAGTGGCTAGCAGTGACTTGAATTCTTACAAAAATTCTTTTTTTCTAGTTCTGTGCAACATCCAAACTGCTGGCATCAAGAACAGGAATGTAGAAGCTGGAATGATTCAGATTCTTCAGTGTTTGATGAATATCAATGTGGACATTTAGGCCACTGGCTGGAGAGGTAAGGAGTAAATGTAAAGTTTGTTTAAATCTTCACTTTGCTGCACAGTTTTCTTTAGGAATCAAATAAAACCCTGGATGTGATTAAATTAAAGGTTTTCTAAAGTAGCACAGAGTTAGCAAGTAATGTCTGCATTATGCAAGAGTAGACCATTCAGTTTGTCTAATTGAAATACAAACCATAATATTCACAGGTATTCCATATGAAAGAGAGAAATGGTATGTAGTGGGGCAGCAGTTTAAGCTGTTTGTTGCTGAAGTTTTCAATATTAGTATAAAATTCCCATTGAAGCAATATGCAGTTCCTTGTTATGCTTTGCTCACCCGTCCTTATTGCTAAATGTGAGAAGATGGTGTGTGTTTTCACTTGAGAGTGCACTCAGTATATTTCAGCTATATTACGGTTTTTAGTAAATACCTTGTCTTTTGTAGTCCAGTACTAAGGGTGATGAGATTAAATTTTGTAGGTAGGTAATTCTAGCAGTATTTTGCTTTGCTTGTGGATATTCTAGACAAAAGACTTAAGGTGAAGGAAGAAGTTGAGGCTGATATCTTAACGTCTGACAGGAAGTTAGAAGAGTGGTGAGTGCTTGGATACATGCAGAAAACTGAGTAGAATGTAAGTTAGAAGAGATGAAATATTTCTCTACAGTCACATGAAAACTTTTTTCTAATATATATATGTTTCATACATCTGAGTATTACATTGTATGAATACAGTTGTATTTCTGATGGCATGTGTAATATTGCTTCAGTAAACAAATTGATCTTTTGAAGAGCTTAGGAAGGCCCTTCTATTCAGGAGTGTTTTCTAAGTCTTTGACTCTGTCATAAAAAGTACTAACAGTGTGTTATGGTAGTGGGTGAAACTGGATGTGCTAACAGCATTTTGTTTCTCTTGCTGAGTAGGTATGTTCCTTCAGAGAGTGGAATCTCTGTCGTATTAAAATGACATTGGTGGCGTGGGTGGTAATTTTATCTGTTGATGTGAAACCTTTTAGGAGAGTAAGACTATAAGCTAAATCTACTTCTATATTACTTAAGTTAAATGTCAAGGCATTAACATTGAAAGAAATGGACAGACTGAAAAGGGAAGTTTTCCGTTCTTCAGAATATCACAGCATTACAGTTTTCATTTATTCTATTTTTAAGTTAATGAGGAGCCTGGTAAGTGTTTCTCTGCTCAGAGAACATCAGTGATGCAGCTGGCTATTTAAGTAAGAGGGGTTCCTGACTCACTTTTTTTAGCTTTATACGGCGGAGTTTACATTCTTGAAATGATTACGTTGGAATCTGACATTGGTGTCTGGGATATTACGTTGAGGTCTGACAAAATATTAGTTCTGCTCATGTGATGGGTATTTTTCTACTTCTTAAGCATCTCCCTGGTCCTTCAGAAAGTCCTTAGCTGATCACAGAGAACAACGACTAGCCTGATTTTGACCTCAAGTACTTTGATGAATTGTGCTTTGTAAAATTGCAGTATTGAGAAGGTCCTCAAGTAGTAGAGAGGATTTGTATTGGCTGATCTGGGAGTATCTTAAGAGGTTGTCAGGTTTGTGTTCTGATGTGAAATTCACTTCCTGATCATTTTCTTTCCCTGCAAAGTAAAACTGATACTTTTACTACTGAAGGTGACTTGAGCTGAAATGTCTTAGTTTGTTTTACTTTGAACTAAAATAGAGTAAGGGCATGCCCATGGTGTTACAGTTGTGGAGCTGTTTTTGTCTGCTGTTGAAGTTTTTGTTCATTAAATATGCTATGAACAACAAATGTTCATGTTGAGTTCTTGTTATTTTCCAGCTCTACAACACTAGAACATTCTAGGCCTCTTTCTAGTTGCCCTGGCTGGGAAAGGAGAATTGAAGAAGGCAAAACAATGAGGACATCACATAAAAAAAATATGAAGTAGGTATTGAACAACTATTAATTATTGTTGTGTTGGTTTTAACAATCCCCATCTGATGATCTCCAACTACTTTACATGCATTGATTAAGATTTGAAACACAACTGGGCGGTTTCATATCAAGCCTGAAGGAAGCTGTAAGGAGAGAGTAGCGCTGAGAAGTCGTATCTCAAAAGCTACTTCTGTGATCATTTCACAGTCACTTTTTCAGCTTAAATTGCATATTCATTAAAACTTTATGTAAAAGAAAATACTGGAATAGTGAAAGAAAAAGTGAAAACCAGCTATCGAGGCTTGGAGAGAGAAATGGCTAATAGATCATTAAAACTACCCTCCTTTATATTATCCATCTTTGTTTTACTCAGTTTAAGCTTTTGGTATGAGGAGGTTGTTACGCCTGTATGCAATAATGATGTATCATTTGACTTGCTTGTAGAACTGGATATACTTGTAGTAAGGCACGTCCAGCACCAGTTACCCCCACATGTGTGTTTACTTGTTACAAAACCAAGCAATTGCATGAACTTGCAGAATCTGCTTTTGTAGTGATTCATTTGGTTAACACAACTTTCACGTCTGTAAACTAGTGAAGTAAGAGTTGTGCTCTGTGTCTATCAGACTAAGAATAAATGTAGCTCTAGAGTATGTGTTTATATAACTTGTAAATCTGTAAAGTTTCTTTCAACTTAATTCTGTTTTTTATTTTTAAGTTCTGTTTCTAGTGATTCTGCTAATCCATCTGAAAGGGAAACAGATGAAGTGGTTCTGAGGAGAAGACAAAAACAGATAAATTTTGGAAAGAATACCCTTGCATACGACAGATACATTAAAGAAGTTCCAAAGTAAGTTGCATTGTGTTGCGCATTTCCAAATAATCTCTTATGTTTTTCTTGCTCTATGTGTGTAGATCAGCACACAGCTTTAATTCTCTGAAAATTATATGAACAGTAAGTGAAGAAACATAAACCGATTATTTTTTATTGGAGAAGCCAGCTGTTTCTGCATACGAGCAAATTTAGATAGGAAAATTTAAAGCTAAGTGTTCTCTTTGTGTATTGCTGTTGCTAGTGGCAAATATACTTTAAATAAGTTCTGTATTAATCTGCTTCCTGCGATGGTTCTGGTGACTGTGTTACTAGGCTAATGTGAGGTTACCGATACCAGGAAATCAGAACTTTGAGGACTGAATAAAGCCTTGCATTTGAGTATTGGTAAGGGAAAGCAGTCTTCAACGATTCATCAATAACTAACAAATCAAAACCTCGGTTTCTTCCATTTGCTGTCATTCTGCTTTGGGCTTCAGAATCTGTGAATTGTGGCACTTAAATCAAGATTTCTTAACCAGCCCCCTCTGCTTATTGCAGAGCTGTCAAGATTCAGGAGCTAATCTGTACTGGTGTGTGGATTTGCATTTGTTTTCTTGTTTCTTTGTTTTGTGTTGTGGGTGTTTTTTTCATTTTGAGGGTTACTGTTTTTGAGGTGGTTTTCTCAGTATGGATCGCTACTTAGAGTTGCCAGCTTTCTGTCAGTTCTATGCATAAAGCTGACTCCAGTATGGTAGGACTATAAACAGGATTATTTTGTACTCAAACACAGCTTGAGGGAGCTCCCCAGGAATGTGTGGTGGGCAAGATCTGGGTTTGGGACATCCCCTGAGCAACAGCACTTCCAGCCATGGGGTGATCCTGGACAACGTTGTTACAGTGTCTGCCCAGTGCAGATTCAGTGAAATTTACATTTTACCCAAAGAGCAGGGATACCTTGTTTTCTATGCTCCAAAAAAACCCAAATGCTGTTTAGAATTGCGGCCATCCCCGTTGTAATAATGCGTGGATGGTGGTGGAATAAAAGTTAGGTGAAGATACTTGTGGTTTGACTGCCAGCAGCCAGCACTGACAAGTACTGCCAGCAGCCAAGTACCCACACAGTTACTTACTCCTTCCTGTTCCCTGGTGAGAAGGGCAAGGAATAAGAGCAAAATAGAGAAAACTGATGGATTCAGTTAAGGGCAGTGTAATAGGAGAGAAAGGGGAAGAAAACCAAGTAATGCAAGTGCAGTTGCTCACTACCTCCCACAAGCAGTCTCTGAAGAGTGACAATTTTGGAAGATGCCTCCACTTCTTCTTCTGCCCTGTGTTTTTTTCACTGCTGAGCCTGACATTATATGGTGTGGAATCTCTCCGTGGGTAATCAGAGTCTGCTGTCCCAGCAGTTTCCCTGCTTAACTTTTTGTTTAGCCCCCACTTAGTGACTTCAGGAGGGGATGAGAGAGAGTGGGGAAAAAGTGAAGACCTTGAAGCTGTGCAAGTGCTGTTCAGCAATAGCCAAAAATCGGTGGGTTATCAGCACTGGTTTAGCCATAGATCCAAAACACAGCACTACAGGAAAGGAAGTTAACTCCATCCCCGCCAGACTCAGTATGCTACTAAATACAAAGAAACTCCACCTGACTCAGAAAGACTGAGAGAAATAGATGGAGGCAGGGATACTGTTGAAGGGGTAAGAGTTATGCTGCTTCTCTTTGATATTTGTCAGTAGGCAGTAGACATCTGCTTTTGGCAGCTGTCAGAGCGCTGGACTGGATAAACCTCTGGCCTAATTCACAGAATCCCAGATTGTCAGGGGTTGGAAGGGGACCTCAAAAGATCATCTAGTCCAACCCCCCTGGCAGAGCAGTAGATCGCACAAGAACGCATGCAGGCGGGTTTTGAACGTCTCCGAAGAAGGAGACTCCACAACCTCCCTGGGCAGCCTGTGCCAGGGCTCTGTCACCCTCACAGTGAAAAAGTTTTTTCTAATATTTTTGCAGAACCTCCTGTGTTCCAGCTTGTACCCATTGCCCCGTGTCCTGTCATTGGACATCACTGAGAAGAGCCTGGCTCCATCCTTCTGACACTCACCCTTGACATATTTATAAACATTAATAAGATCACCCCTCAGCCTCCTCTTCTTCAAGCTTTCAAGTTGCAACAGGGCAAGTTTAGGCTGGACATTAGGAAGAAATTCTTCACAGAAAGAGTGGTCAGACACTGGAGCAGACTGCCTCGGGAGGTGGTTGATTTTCCATCCCTGGATGTGTTTAAGCGTTGCTTAGATGTGGTGTTGAGTGATATGGTTTAGGGGTGAACTTGTAGTGTAGAGTTAATGGTTGGACTCGATGATCCCAACGGTCTTTTCCAGCCTGAATTGTTCTATGATTCTATGATTCTAAGCTAAAGAGACCCAGCTCCTTCAGCCTTTCCTCATAAGGGAGATGTTCCACTCCCTTCATCATCTCTGTGGCTGCGCTGGACTCTCTCACGGAGTTTCCCGTCTCTCCTGAGCTGACTGGACACAATATTCAGCATGTTATTGTTAGTTGCTGCTTGCCTGGTCTATTTTTGGCAATGTTTTACGATACATTGATTTATTACACCACTAATACGTAACCTTATGGACCAAGGATTTTTTTTTTTTTTAGAACAAAAATCATATTCTGAAATAGTAAGTGATATTGTGTATTTACAGGAATCAACGAATACCAGGAGTTCATCCTAGAACGCCCAACAAATTTAAGAAGTACAGCCGTAGATCCTGGGACCAGCAGATCAGGCTGTGGAAGATAGCGCTGCACGCCTGGGATCCTCCTGCGGAAGAGACCTGGGATCTGCAGCCAGTGTGTGTATGGGTGAATTGTCAGTGCATGTCTCTTGCTTCACAGGACTCTGTATTTCTGACAGAGCGTTCCTAACTGGGAGCAAGAGAGATCAGACTTAGATATCAGTCTCCTTGAATGCCTTGTTTTCCTTTTGAATTCTGTTAGTCTTCAAGATGTTCTCAATGTTTAGTCTGAATCCATCTCCAGTAAGGCACTTTGGGGAGGAAGTACACTCTGTCTCTTCTGTGTTTACACTGGTGAGCGCAAGGAAAATTATTTTTCTAGAAAGAGGTTGGCATAAGCAGAAATTCATCATTACTATTCCTTTACCTTCCTAACCTTTCTATCTTTTTTCTGATGTCAGTGGAACTGCCTTTCTCCTGGAATACCAGTATGTTGTTATACATGAGAAATATAGAGATTAGTGATTTCTGTGCTCTCTGCAGGAGAGTGCCAGCTGTGACCGAAACTTTTTTTATCCTTTTCAGAACTTTGAATTTCTGTAACAAAGCCAGCTCTGCTAATTGATGCCACCTTTACAAGATTTGGACTAGTAAATTGGGAGGAAAAGATTGAATAGAATTCTTTTAGCTTTGAAACTGCCTTGTGTAAATAGTTTTAGCTGTGTTGTAATTGCCCTATGGTGGAAGCTGCAGCTGTTGGCACTATTTGGATGTCATGCGAGATGAAATGTTAATTATTGCTGGAGCTTAACTGTCTTCTGCTTGAAGCAGTAAGCCAGTTGGGTAGTATTTTAAGTCTTTTTTTTCTTCCTGTTCTCAGTAGTATAGAACCATCAAGCAGTTCCCAGGAGTGGTTCTGCAAAGATCAGGATGTTTCTTGCTCCTTTGTATTTGATGATAAGCAAAAGAGAAATGAGTGTGAAGATGAATGCATACAGACTGACGACACGCTGGAGAGGTATGAGATAAAACTTCCATGGTCTGCTGTTGAACTAATTCAATACTTGTTGATGCTGTCATTTTTTTGTAGGAAATGTTTAATGAGGGAGGGCAGTTAATGCTCAGCTTTGGAGTTTGGCACTTTTGCTGCTGAATGTAATCCATCCCTGGTACAGAGCAGGAGAAATTACTAATGTTACTGAATTGCATGATTAATGGCAGATAAAGGCAGGATTTTTTCAGCTTCTCTGTTTATACAGTGGAGTACTGAAGTTTCTTTAACCACTGTTGGTAAGTGCTGAAAGTAGGATACCTTTTTCAAAAGCAAGAGTGACCATTCTTTATTTATTATACCTGTCTGCAGAACAGCAGGGAGACTAGCAGTGAAGCAACTTGTGCTCTTCTCTGTTCACTGAGGTATCTTCATCTGAGGGCATGCGTGTAGAGCTGAAAAGGGTTCTGCTTCCAAGATTCTTCTGCCATTGTGATGGGGTTCGCTTTCCAAAATACAATGGAGTGGTTACCAACATTTGAGCCATTTTCTCTGGGTCCTTCAGTGACTGAAGAATCATATCTCAAAATAAAAAAGCCCAAGCCCAAACAAGTCTTCCTGCATGGCATGTGCCATTATTTTGCAGAACTCTGGTAAGCATTTAAATACAGATGAAAAATGCATGTGCAAAACCTTGTCTTTCTTTTCTAGTTCCTTTTCCCCTGATTCTTCTCCTGTATGGAAACGCAGAAGAAGAAACAATTCCGAATCCTCAGTGGTTTCAAAGAGCAAAAACCAGTACGTGCATATGTACCACACACTGGAAAGGTATGAAATTATTCTCCATATGGAGATTCATTAATAATATGAACCGACTTTTGCAATACAACTGTGTTTTATCCCTCCAGTTGTTAATAGCTTTAATTTTATCTAAATGCGTGTGCAATTTAATGAGGAAAGGAAATCAGAATAATTGTGTTGTATGATAGCAAATATTTACTAGGATTCACTGAAAAGGTGAAGAAACTTCAGTATTGGAGGCACAACACAGGATATTTAAATAAGGATTTAAGTTTTGGGAAGTTTAGTAGACTTTTCACATTAACCTGAGTACAAATGTGGTGGTGTTTTTTTTCTGGATATTTGTCTCCTTATCTTCATAAGAATTAAGAGGAACTGTGTTACTGTCACAATTATCATCATCAACTGTTGTGTCAGGCCTTTTCATTTGCTTTTTAGTCTCACTGAATCGGGACATCAGGAGGCTTTTTCAAAGTGCTCAGAGTGGGAAGCCTTTGGTGAAAATGATGAAGTAATGACAGTACAACACGGTGTAGAAATAACAAGGTAAATGCCATAATGCAGTTGTGGGCCCCTCACCTCAAGAAGGATATTGAGGGGCTGGAGCGGGCCCAGAGGAGAGCAACGAGACTGGGGAAGGGACTGGAGGGAAAGTCCTGTGAGGAGAGGCTGAGGGAGCTGGGAGTGTTCAGCTGGAGAAGAGGAGACTCAGGGGGGACCTCATCACTCTCTACAACTACTTGAAGGGAGGGTGTAGTCAGATGGGGTCGGGCTCTTCTCCCGGGCAACCAGTGACAGGATGAGAGGGCACGGCCTGAAACTGCATCAGGGGAGGTTTAGGTTGAGTCTCAGGCAGCCCTTCCTCATGGAGAGGGTGCTCAGGCACTGGGATGCACTGCCCAGGGAAGTGGTGGAGTCACCGTCCCTGGAGGAGTTTGAGGAGAACCTGGATGTGGCACTTAGTGCCCTGGTCTGGCTAATGTGATGGTGTTGGGTCATAGGCTGGACTTGATGATCTCAGAGGTCTTTTCCAGCCTCATTAGTTCCGTGATTATGACATTCTTTTTGTTTAATGCTTGTGCTGTGAAGGCGCCCTTTGTTTTCTTTCTTATCTTTCTTTTCCTCCACTGTTTAATACAACTTCCCCCCTGCCCCCTCACATTTTCTCCAACATGTGATATTGTTTGATTATTTTGTTCTTTGAGTTTACTTGGCATTTTCCAGTGCAACTCTCCATCTGACACTTCTGTCATCAAGGAATGGTGGAAGCGACAATTCCCTTTTCACCCTCTTTGTCTTGGGGAGAGCAGTGGCATTTTACAGAATTGGTCCCCATGGGTGTTACTAGCTTCTCACTCCCTCGGCCTAGGAGCTGAAAGCTTCCTCTCTGTCTCCTTAGAGATGAAGTTGTTTCGTAGCTGACAACAACGATAGTTATTTGTTTTTATGCAGTGACCTGAATCCAGCCAGTTGTTCTTCAGCATGGAACATTCCGAAACAGACAAAACCCAACTTTCTTCCCGACTGCAAAACTTGCAGAGATACGGACTGCAGGCTAGAGGGGTACAAAATACAGCTCATTATTTTTTTTGCATGTCAAGTTAAAAGTGTAGTTGCTTTATTGCTGTATCTCGAGCCAAGCTTTTATTATAAGCGTAGATATTTTATGTATTTTTTGTAATTATTTTTCTTGGGGATGTCTTGGCCAGTATTTATATGCTGCGTGGTCAGATTCTGTCATTATTTTCTCATATTACAGTCTGTGTTAGAGTAAATGTGGAGTAGCTGTATTTAGCATTTAAAGGTTACTACAAAAAGCCACTGACGCTTATGGGTTTTTTTCATTTGCAGGCTTAAACTTTGTAACAGTTTATTGGAAGAACATGAGTCAGAATACTCTGAAAGGGGATGGGAAAGTTCAAGTACTGAGGATGGAATACTGAGGAAAAAAATTTAAATACCAAGTGAGTTCATGCTGACTACTTATTTTACCTGTTCTCAGTAGCTCATATGCAGTACCATGCCACAGAATCCAACTATTCAGTTCAAGCAGACCAATTTCTCTTTTTATTCATTTATTATATTAGTATTTTACACATCCTTTTGTATTTAATGCATCACCTTAATGAAAAGATCTAATACTTCAGATTTAGTAAATTGAAATATTGACCTCTTCAGCCAGAAAACCCATGTTTTATCTGATTGCCAAAATAAGAAGTGCCAGGTTTTTAATTATTTCAGTAGCAACTTTTCTACCTCTTAATGTTTCTGTGACAAAGTCACAGCTTTGCATTTGCAGCAGTAGATTTCAATGAAAATTTGCTCTTACGTGTAGATTCCTGTGGTACATTAATAGAATGGGTAGTAAGTAACCTTGAGTCAAATAGCTTTTATTAGCAAGTGGTTTTTTTGTGTAATTTGATTATCTTTGATCTGCGTTTAATGCAGGCTCTGAAACATTATGGGCTATGATATAAACGTTTTAACAGTGATACTGGAATATTTTGCATAATAAAACTCATTAAAAATGAGGCATTAAGAATATGGCACACAATTGTTTTTATGCTACTCAGATGTTGAATTCTACCAATATGAAGAAAAGGCAGGTAGAACTTCTAAGAAATTATGTTAATGGAATTTTTCTATTGACTGTTGATTTTGAATTTAAGTTCTTTGAGCATGAATAAGACTTAATATGGGTTCACTTTTCTAAATTGCTAATTCAGTATTTGAAAATATCTAGTCTCTCTTTGTACATAGAAGTGTCGAAGAAGAAGGACTTTCTCCTGTGACAGAAGACGATTTGAAGAATAGGGATGTAGTCTGAGATCAGCAGATCAGCTGTTGGAGAACTGGTGCAGTTGTGTAAAGTCTGCACCGCAAGAGGAAGAAATTTACAGTCAGCATACATGCAATCAATGTAGGGTGAAATGTGCAGGTAAAAGCATGCCTCTGTACAGTACACTTCAGAGAGTCGGTCTGAGCTGGCTGACACTCAGTTGCTTTGCAGCTGTCGCTGTTGTAAATAAGGCTTTACTGAGGAGTGTGTGTACTTAGTGGGTTTGTAATCACTCATTCTAACTGCAAAAATACCTTTCTGGAATGTGAAGTGTAGAAAGTGAACTAAATAGCCTCTCTGTGGAGCAACTCGTTGGATTTCCTGGGATGCAAAGATCAATATTTACAGGGATGATGCCTTTAACCGTGGTTTTCAGGTGTGATGAGCTCTAACTCTCAAATGGCAGGAACTTCCATCTGTGGAAGGTAAATGCTGCCTGAAAACCAGATAGTGGGTTATGCCACCCACCTTTTTGCTTTAAGAAAATTCCTATCTTAAACAGGAAAAGTAAATGTGACTATTTTGGAGCCTGGTTTAAATGTCCATAAGTTTGAATGTACCTGGTTGCTTTTTAAGGGGAAAAAAACCCCTTAATCAGTGGGACACTTAAGGTATTGTAGGAATGTATTAATTAAAATTGAGGGGAAAAATATGTTTTGGGAATTAGTAATGACAGGTGAAAATGATGTGAAAGTTTGGGAAGGACAGGTTTTTCTCCTTGACAAATACTTCAGGAACATATGGCATGTAGTACTCTTTGTTTTTCCAGTAGCTTATATTCTCAAAGCGTTCGTACTATCTGTAACACTTCCCTTTAGTACGGACAGTATGGCTTTGCCTTTTATATTGTGCTTTAAACTCACCATATGCAGTGCTCTCTTCCATTTACTGCTACCCTAACGCTACAGCTTTAAAGAATAAACAGTTTGCTCTTGATGACTAGATATAGTTATGAAATGCAGTTATCTACCCTTTTGTCTAGGTTTCTCCAGATCTTTAAGGATGGATTGTTTTCTGCAAGCTCTGCCTCGAGTGTCCAACTTTGGATTTTGTTAAGCCACAATGATGGTGGATGTTCCTTAAAGCTTTTGTGAGAATATTTCTGCTCTACCTGCATTGACAGATGATAACCTGCATCATTTTAAAGGCCACTTCAGTTGATGAATCCTCCTGTTGCCATTTGGAAATTACGCTACTTAGAGTATGCTAATGTTACGCTACTGAACTGGTCCAATATCAAGTCAAACTGAGGAATGCCATCCTTTAAACCAAGAGGTTGACCCCAGTTTCCTCTACTGGACCAGGATTGTACGTCCAGCCTGAAGAACTGCTTCAGAAGAATGTAGATAATTTCAACCTTTCTCTGTTGTTAAAGACAAACTGTTCTTAGCTTTTTGGATTGGATGATCATTCGTTTGGCTTATTTACTATTCTCTGAGATAAGTTATATTAAGCTAGCATTTGCCTAAGCATTGCAGGAGAAGAGAGAGGAAAGGTAGAAGGTTTATGAAAATCAGATCGCTCTCTTTAAGGGAGTGGCTGATTGAACAGCAGCACAGCCTAAATACCTGCATTTTGCTTTTATGTGTGTTGCAGCCTGACCTGAAGAGCCAATCTATTGATAAGAGTGTAAGAGGATGAGCTCCATGCCTGCTGTTCCTGCAGGAACTGGAGGTGAGCAGCAATATTTGCAGGTTTGAAGCTGCTCTTGGACACAAGATATCCAGGCTAAATGTTGTGACCCTGTTGAGATATGCTGTCCTTTCTTTTACTCTCCTAGCACTGTGCTCAAAAGGTCAAAACTGAGGGCTGTGACTGCAGCAGAGTTTAGACTCATGTGCCAGTTATAAGAATTATTTTGTGGTCCTTGTGGCATTTTATGTAGCAGGTACTGGAATGCTAATATCCGTTAGAGCTGCGAATTGGATTTTTGCAGGAGTTCCGTTTGGCTTTTCACAAGGCCACCGCAGAACTGCGGCAGTGCTGGAGGTGACACGCAGCAGCCTTGCTGTGGGGCTGGCAGTGTGTACCCAAGGGCCGAAAGCCTGTTGTGCTCCTGCAGTGGGAATAACCTGCTTCCCCAGAAACTCCTCCCAGTCCCTTCCAAAACATTCTTTCCAGGCATGCTTAGGCATGGGGATCAGTCTTGTCCCAGCACAAGGGTGGCTCAGACACACACCGCAGAGCACAGAGGGTGTGTATGCAAAGAACACATCTGTACAGCACTTTTTAAAGAAGTAGTATTTAGAAGCTAAGTGTTCGAGTATGCATGCTTTCATGTGATTTCTGATGATTGTAAATAAGGAAATGTGTTACGTTTTTGGCATTTTGTCTTTATGCAGAAAAATTAAAGACTTAACTTTAAAAGTCTCAGTAGTCCTTTTCTGTTTGTTTTAGGATGTTTTGTTTTATTTTGGTTTGGTATTGTTTTTTGGTTGGGTTTCTTGTTGGGGGTTTTTTTAGCCCTTGCTAAAAGGGTGAAGGAGGACTCTTCAGAGGTTAAATCAGGCACTCAAAGTGAGTTTACAACTTGGATTGTGTCCAACCTCTCTGTGTTTTGATGCCTTGTCATGGGCTTGTACTAAGTGCATTGTAACCTAGTGGAAGGGAGCACTGATCACCCAGCACCCATTCTGCCCTGAGAAAGTTGTCCTCCTGGAAAGGATGGAGCTATTGAGTGAGAGCAATAGCCCATCATGAAATACTTAAGCTTAGCTGTCAGAGCCCTTAAGCTTTTGCCTATGATTGACAAGCCCTGCAGTGGATTTATGACACAAATCCATAGGATTTGTAACTAAGCAGTTCTTACAAGATCTTGTATTTCTTAGTTGAAGACACTTAGACTAGAAATAGAATAACCTTTCTGCCTGTAGCAGTTAAATTTTGGATAGATTTATTCCCTACGCCTGGTTCTGTGTGCTTGGACAAGCTATGGTAGCACAAAGAAAGAAATGAAACTGAGCAGATGAGTCTTGAGGTCTGCTAGTGCTCATGCAGTGCTGCCACTGGTTGTAGAACCATTGTAATGTTTTCCAATTAGTAAGTAACCTCATGAGTCTAAACAGCGCAGTTAAAACTGGAATGCAGTCCGTCTGTTTGCTTATTTATCTACCCAAGGGTATTTGACGTAAGAGCTTACAGCTGAGGTAAGAAAGCTGAAGTCTGGCACTCCACCCCCAGTTTGTATTTCATAGTCTTCCATTAATTTTACCTATTTTAATTAAATCCACTTTGCATAAATCTGTGCTTAGTTTGTAATTAAGCCAAAATAAACTCTGAAATTCACTAGCCAGGTTCAGATTTCTTCCAAGAAGTGACATGTGTCTTCTGTTGGCCTGCTTCCACTGGGACTGTCTCCTTACAGATGATACATTTTCTGTACTTGTAGAAACAGTCCTCAGTAGCAGTTTGAAATACCATTGGTTATATGTACTTTGTTTTGTTTTTAAAACTGCTCCTTTGAAGTCACAGTGATGAGGATGTTTCCTCCTCCCCTTAAAATTCCCACTGTGGTGTGAAAGTGCTGCTCTGAAGGGTTTCGTTGCTGACAGGGACACAAAGATCAAGGCAGCTGTAACCCCAAAGCTGTGTTAGAGCAGATAGTTCTGCTGGATAAACTGAATTTAGTTTGAACATACGGCTTTCAGGCTGGAGTTGTCCTCTGGCTTGCTTGGTTGTGTTCAGGTAAGTATGCTGTTCAAGTCAGCTTATCTCGGAGGAAGGCTGGAGGAGGTGGAGTTTGTTTGTATATTTGTTTTGAACATTTGCATGTCCTTTGTTTGGGAACACATTTCTGTTTTCCGCAGCAGTGTGTGGGAAAGGAGAGGTGCTAGCATAGCAAACGTTCCTGCAGAATCATGGATGTTTATACAGATGCCACACAGAAGATGCCTGACTTTGTACAATTACAGTAAGGGCAGGCAAAGGAAAAGGAACTTCTGAGGTAAATCCCTTACATTGTACTGTTTTCAGATCTTAGTGTTTAACTGAGCATAGGGCCAGCCTGACTGTCACCACCCAAAGGCAGGCATTTTGGAGGCATCCCACAGCAGAGATCTCCGAGGAGAAAAGTTCAGGACCTGGGGACAATCTTTGAGAGAAAAACAAGTTGATGGAAAGCGTTGGGTGGAAAAAGTTAATGGAAAGTTGTTCCTTACCTCTTCTCAAAATACTACTGATTTCAGCCAGGAGCACCAGGTATGTAGACATTCCACCCAAAAAGCCTTATTAAACAGCTAAAACCTTTTTCCTATACACACTTATCAGGACTCTTTGAGATAATGTAGATAAAATGAGAACGCAGATGCAGTTTGTAGAAGTGAAACATTTTATTGGTGCACCCACAAATGGGGGGGAAAAAAATGTAAAACCATTGAAAAGTCAAGCAAAATAATCCAAAAAGAATTCAGTAGAAAGGAGGCCAGCTGCTGAGATTTCAAACTGTTTCATTTCTAAAAGCCATTGTGGATTGTCTGAAGGCTCTTAGTCTGGCCTGGTGCAGTTCCCAAGGCAGGCTGGCAGGGAGAGAAGTTGTCTTTCCACTGCTGAAGCTGTTAGTTTTGCTGGGAAGTCACTGTGAATGCCTCTGTATGCATCCATCTGATGTATGTCACACCTTGGAAAAAAAGAATTCAGCCAAGTGGTTGAATAGTATTTATGCCTTTTGGGGAAAAAATACCATGAATTTCATTCACTTTTAACAAGACAGTGTGCAATGAGCTTTGCAGATCTTCAACACATCTGAGTAATCCTGAGCTTCACTGAGCAGGTGAAGCTTCCTCTTGGCCTTCAAGACCACATATATAATTGTTATATATTATAATACTGCAGTGGTCTCTGGTAGGAGAAAAATGAGCAGTTTTCACTGATGTGATCTGGGATCCTTATTCGACCTCTACCTTCTTACCCTTGCTCTACGCCCAGAGTTAAAAGCAGCTGTAGACCTTGTGCTGTATGGTTTTTTTTATATCTGCAATCTGAAAAAAAGGAGAAGAAAGGACTGCCTGGTTGTTTACAACAGTTCAGCTGGGATGTTTCTGTTGGCCGTTCTCTTCAACTCTTGAGAAAAAGTTAACTGGGAAGAAAAAAATGTGTTCCTGGAACTACTCAAGATTTGAGTCTAGAATTAATGGGAGCATGTGATGAAGAAGAGGCAGAAAGACTAAACTATATATTGCACATTGCAGTTGCTGTTCCTCTGCTAACTGCCTTAATTACTTTAAATAATACACATATAAAGCAACACATTTGTTTCAGCTGCAGTTACGCTGTGCACAGTATTACTTCTTCGTAGCCCGTGAAGGTGTTGACTGCCACCCACTGCGCCTGGTGACTATGACCTTTCCACTCAACTTGTGGACAAGAGCTCCAATTCTATGTAGGTGATGACTGGAAACACAAGTCAGAGTAGGAGGCATCTGTGGCTTTTGTTTCTGTAAATAATCACGTGAGTAAATTATAGTTTGTGAAACCATGCTATGCATAGCCCTGCTATGCACCAAGAAAAAAACAAAACAAAACAAAACACCACCTGTCAAGGAGTGCTCAGAGAGTCTCTCCAAAAACATTGCTGGTCTTTGGTAGTTGTTTTTGTATTAAGCTGCTCAAAATAAAAATAAAACCAACCAAGCCAAATAAACCATAAAAACCATAACCCCCCCCCAAATGGCTACTTCTGCCATCTATCAAACACCTTTTGTCACTGATCTTGTAACTGTTACTCAAATACAGCAGGTCACAGTAATAAATGTTAGGTTCACTGCACCCAGGTTCATTGGAAGATGTATTTATGCTCTTTAATCTGTAAATTCCTACTCCAGGGCTTTGCACCTGCTCAGCTGACAATTAAGTTTTCCCTTACTGCTCTTGTAAGTCTCCAGTCTTTGAACCATAGAGCAGAGATTCTTGAGAACTGCAGCAGTTGTTGCAAACTTACGAAACAAATACACAAGTTAAAGGGGAAAAAATAAATAATCTAACTTCAGGTTTTCAAGTAGGCACCCAGCTTTCCCTGGACAGGCAGACAGGACATAAGGCATGGAGGATTCCATGTCCTCTCCACCTGGCTGAATGTGGTGACTTAAGCGGGACAATGGTGACAGGTTCCTGCCTGGGGCAGCAGGTGCGTCCCCTCTGTGACTGCCCATGAATAACAGGTACGAGGGTCTGCAAATAGAATCGAACAGCAACAAGCACCATGGTTCATCCAGCTTGGAGGTGTCGCCGAGGTTAAGTCAGCCTGTGTCCTGCATCAAAACTGCTTCATAAATAAAAAAGAAAAGACAGGTCATGCTTGTAGGAAACTCTCTCCTGAAGGGAACAGAAAGCCAATGTGGAGACCAGACTAACTTCTTAGGGAAGTCTGCTGCCTTCTGGGACCCACGGTAAAGATGGGAAGAGAAAGCTCCCTACCCTGGTATAGCCCTTGGATTACTATCCATTGTTGATTTTTCAGGTAGGCGGCAATGAAGTTGCAACAAGAAGTCCAAAGGCAATCAAGAGAGATGTCTTTTAGGTCTGCATAGGTCTTTCCCCCCAAGTACCAGGTGAATGGACAAGAGGAAATGGCCTCAAGTTGTGCTGGGAGGGTTTAGATTGGACGTTAGGAAAAATTTCCTCATGGAAAAGGTTGTCAAGCACTGGCACAGGCTGCCCAGGGAAGTAGTTAAGTCACCATCCCTGGAGGTATTTAAAATCTGTGTAGATGAGGTTCTCAGGACATGTTTTAGTGGTGGACCTGGCATCTTTAGGTTAACAGCTGGACTTGATGATTTTGAAGGTCTTTTCCAACCTAGAAGATTCTAAGGCCAGAAGGAGAAAATGCTGCCGGGTTTGCGTGTATTTCTCTGTGAAGTGTCCCATCAGCCTTCAGTCCAGAAGGGCTGCAACGGCATTTTTATTTAAAGCTGTGCTTGTGCTCTGCTCTAGGAGTTCTCCAGGTTGTTCCTAAATTACTGTTGAAAAACGTCAGCGTGTGCCAGATCTCACTGCTCAGTGTTTGTGAGAGCACCGTGCATGTGCAATTCAAAACACCTGAAAACTCCGCTCAGGAAAGCGCAGCAGCCTCATGGCGTTACCGCACCCTGTTCAATATTGACACGAAATGCCGTGTCATTTTATGAAATATGAAGTTATGTCAGAACAGCTTGCTGGAGGGTTGGAACTGTCTGTTGAAACCCCGCGGGCTCTTCAGAGCCGTGCTGTTGACTGCAGTCCTTAAGTCTGTAGCGCAGGGCAGTCTGTTGGGTTTTCTCCCGGCTCTTTGGGCTATTTTCGCTCCCGGGCCGCAGGGCCGCCCCGCTGAGGGTCCC
>NW_009694787.1:0-288 GCF_000703405.1 Apaloderma vittatum
AAAGTTGTTGCAAGGTCTTGTGGCCCGTCAGGTTGCTTTCGTGTAATTTGTTTTGTAATTTGTTTTTTTCTTCTTGCGTTATTATTTTTTTTTTTAGCCATTCACATCAGGTTTGTTTCTTGCAGTCGCTGGGGGACTGGAAACTTTTGCTTAGGTCTGTCACTTTCCTCCTAAAAGTGGTTTTTGTTTCTTGTCTGTTTGGGTTTTTTTTTCCCGAGGTACATTCTTTAGTCTTATCTGGAGCAGCTGCGCAGCACAGATACGGTCTGTGAGGGTTGATCAGGCGGG
>NW_009694787.1:384-2265 GCF_000703405.1 Apaloderma vittatum
CTCACCTCTTTTTTTTTTTTTTTTTTCATTCAAAGTATTCTGGCGGTAACGAGCCCTCCATTTCATCGCAAAGCTCTCCTAAGCACTACTCAGTGGGATATAAGGTCGTTGCTGCTCGTGTGTCTTGTTTGTAATCAAGGGTGTTGTTAAATTGTCTGTATGGTCTTGGTTTTTTCAGTTTCAGTGCTCTGCGTAAGCCTGTGCGTGCGTTTGAAAAATGAATGAGAAGGTAAATATTTATAAAAAAAAAATGCTAGAATGAGCTTAGGTTGTACTGCCTGTCAGCAGACTTCAGAGTAAACAAATGAATTTTTGATCGTGCTCTGAATGCTTAAAAAGCGTCGAAGGTGTTGTAGTAAAAAATGCCAAGAATTCTGTCACTCCTGCGAGGGTTGGCAAATCGGGGACCACGTCCTGCAGCCCGTCCTTAGGGCAGCCCCATCTCACGCTGAACTTTTGATATTGCCAAGAAGTGGTGCAGGTCGTGGTGGTGCTGTGCAGCCTTTCACAGCCTGAGGAGCCACCCAGCCACTGCCCTCCAAGGTTGTACTCTGTTACTGGAGTAATTAGCTGGGAGCCGGGTTAATCCGCAGAGAGAAGGTGGTGTGGGGAGGATGGATTCACCAGCAGTGGTGGGTTCTCCCTGTGCTGGGGCAGCTGGGAAGGCCCACAGGGCTTCAGGTTCAGTGCCTTTGTCACCGGTGGAGTGCAGCTGTAGATCGTGGCAACTGCACTGTTGTCCAGCAGCCCTGTTTGTACCAGCTACAGGTTCTAACTGGTGTGTGGGAGTTGTGCCTTTATGGTCGTGCGCTTGGTGGCCAGCAGTTTGTCTGTGCCTTCAGAGGGTGTGGGCACGAAGCACAGGTAGTGGGTCTGCACCGGAGCTTAGGTAGCAGGTCTGCATTTGGCCTTGTACAGGTGTTCCAACTGCTTTTAATGGATGTTTTGGGACCCTAATGCATCTCTGCATTATTTGCTTCTCTCAGGCAAAAAGTAGGTAGTGATATGCTGTAGTAAAGCATTGGAGTATTTGGCCATTTTCTAAACGTCGGCACTTCCAGCTTCACTGGTCTGAGTTGCCCCAGTACGTTCTTACCCGATAGCCCTGTGGAGCCAGCACTGCCCACCCTTCGGGTGTAAAGGGACTCCCTGTGTTGGTCATCCTGATGCCCCGGTGGTGCCTCGGGCCAGCATCTGTTCTGATGTTTCCAGGTGGGCTTGTTGGGTAGAAGCGACCCGCTTGCCTCAGTCTGCGTGTCGTTCCACACGTACCCCCGTGCATACAAGAGCAGGGAGCCCTGAGGGTGCAATAACAACCCCTGGTTGTGGTGGCAGGTAGTGAACTGACATGTTAACCTTGGCGTGGAGCCCGTCCAGCTCACGTACAGCTCTTACCTCGAGGTAGAGTCTTGGTTGTCTTCCTGGTCTTGTGGGAGGCAAAGAAGCGAAGGAGCTGGGGGGCCCCTGGCAGCCAGGTCCGTATAAACCTCTCCCTGGAGCCAGGCTGATAAAACTTGGTGATAACAGGAGGCAAAAGTTGCTCGCAAACCTGTTTGCTTCGTGATGTGCAGATTGTAATCTAAGAGGGCTCCTGTGGTCCTTGAGCTTTTGCTCAGGTCTGAAACCAGTCTGACTGATGATTATCAAGGGTTTCCAACATCACCCTGCTGCTTTCTCTTGTGAATGTAAATCAGGAGTAATTGCACGGCAATCGGTGGAAAGGCACCAGGTCAGCGTAGTGATGGGATAGTGGCCATGGGAATTGCTCTCTTACCATCTTCCCCCACAGCCATGCTCTGGAAAGGTGCCTGGGGAGCAGACAAGCCAGAGGCAATAGCTGATGTTAGGAGATGAGTCTAAATAGCAATCTACTCTCTTTCC
>NW_009694787.1:2296-6701 GCF_000703405.1 Apaloderma vittatum
AACTGCTAATTCCCTAGCAACATTCAGGGCTTTTTCTGATCTTTTCTATCTGTGAGAAGCATCCTTGGCTTATTCATAGCAGCTGAAATTGTGAGTACATAGGAAAAACCATCCAGCTCAGAAATGTATGAGTGTCAATGCTCTGAACCAAGAAGAAACTTTGTTTTGTGGCCCAGTTGAGTTCAGACCTGATGATATCGCTGCCCTTCAGTCAGTAGAACTTGCCTATTTGATTCCTCCCGAGTTTTTGTTTTCCAATATGTGACATCCAGTTAAAGATTTCTCCTCTTCACTGTGCCTCGCAGTTGCTCCATCCATATTTCATAATGCAAGTCTGCAATCCAAAGCCACACGAGGTCCAATAATAAAAGCTTTTTTGCAGTAAATACTGTACTAACTTAGGCCAAGCCACAACTGAATGCTGGAGGCCAAGGAAAAAAAAAAGTAAGCCCAGCAAAAACGCTTGAATCACAAGGGATTGAGAATACATGGAGCTGAGATACATCAGTTGCAACCATATTTCCTAAACCCCTCGAACTCATGAGAAGTTAGCTTGTCGTGCTAAGTGTTAGCTACATTTAAGGGTTCTCTGGAATTTGCTGTGGTTGAATGTCTTTGAAAACTGAGAAGATGTTTGAGTCGCTTTGGTTTCTCCAGGGTCACTTTTAACTGTGAGAGGATACTGGACTGTATGACTAGCCAGTAAGACAACAAGATTTATTCTTCTTCCTCACATTCATACTTTATTCCTCTCCTGCCATGTTCCAGGAGGAAGATAGTTTTAATTTTTAAGCATGGGCACTTACATACGTATGTGTTTGTGTAATGAACAAGGAAGTAAGATTTCTGGTACAAGCAGTGCACAGTGAAATCGATGGAGTTGTATTTTCAGGCAATCAGTTGAAGAAAATAATCGGTTATTACCAAAAGTAAACACTGATCCTGACGTGTCTGCCTGCGGTCTTCAGGGCACTGTAGGTTTAAGTTACATCTGTCATACTGCTAACATGGATTCCTTAAATCATTTGACTTATTAAAGTGGTATTTTGGATATCAACCTGGTATCTGGAAGTAAAGACTTCATGGTCTGCCTTTGCACAGTGGGATCTGAACTAACCCAGGTGTGCTAAATGCAGCAAAAAAATTGTATATTTAATTACCTCTCTTTCTTTTTGCATTCTCTGCAATGGGTGTCCATTTGGATGGTACGTGCGACCTAGCAAGTGCCAGCAAATTATTGTCAGTTGCTGTAATTTACTGCATTGCTCTTAGTAAAACCATGTACCTGCAGGTAAATTCCTGCTCTTTGTGCTATTTTCTGTTGCCCTTTCCCAGCTTATTTATTTTCATACTGGTTAAATAGCACCTGAATGATGCAGTTACTGAAGTATTTTTAGTAGAAAAATTATTAGGAAATGCATTTAAGTTGCATGATAGTTTTGGGTTTTTTTTAGGAAGCTTATTCTTGCTTTATGAGCAATAGCATTGAGATGTAAAGTTTGTCATTATTAAAGCGATGATGTTTTTATAAAATTCTCATGATTCCTTGTCTCCAAATGCTCTTTTTTTAATGCAAACCTTCTTGGCTAGTACCTCATCTCTCTCCAGTTAGCATCCTCTGTAAAGCATCTTTTTTTAAATTTTTTTTTTAATTATTTTTTTTCTTTTCTCTCTTTTTTTGGTTCTTCTGGTGCTGTGCTTAATATTGAAATCTTGATTCAGATACAACTTGCTTCTTAATACACGTTGTTTGTTGTGGAAATTGTAGAATCATAGAACGATTTGGGTGGGAAATACTAATTTCACCAAAGAGGCACACATTTTTGAAATGTGTACTTACTCTGGAGCCATAGAGGACTTTTTCTAAAGTGCCTTAGCCTGCAGATGATGAAATTTGATTTTGTAAATGAACTTTGCAGCGTGATTAAATTTGGACTTGATTACATTAGGCTTCTCAACATCGAGTTTGTGCCTTACTGGAGGTAGTCTTTTCATATTACTGCTATTTATGGATCTTCTTCAAGTGTTTTATATTCTGGTTGGGTTCTGCAATGCAGTTTGTTCAAGCTGCTGCTTATATCTGTTCCAGTTGTGCAAGAAGTGGAAAATATCCTTTATTTAGAACAGGTCACGTGTGCTTACATCCAGGAACTGCGTCTCAGTGTGTTTAAAAAAAAAAAAAAGTATCTTGGAGGAACAGATTTTAAAAGTTCCTGAAATATTTTTCCGTCTGTTACAGAGGAACATTACGTATTTTAAACTAAAAGGTAATAATAGCTGAGTTTAAAGTGATACGTAGGCTAGCGCTGACTGAAGTCAATGGTAAAAGTATTCACTGACGTCAGTGGGAGTAGAGCTAAGCCAAAACTGTGTCTCTTTGAAATCTCTCCGGTAACATTTTTGCGAGTGAGACAATAATCCTATGTTTATTCTGCACCTCAAATTCGTTTTGCTGGGAAGGAAGCCCTCACCACATCTTTTTGTCCTCCTTTATTTTCGAAAACGGTCTTAAAAGGAAAGGCTGCAGTTGGAGTGTCTGTTGTATAAACACGTGGAGACAATAAGTGGTATTTCTTTATATTTCTTTTTCCTGGGAGCCAATGCTGCTCCCTTTCTGTAGCCAAAGCATTTTCCTTGGTGAGAGATCCTTGTTGACCTTTTCTCTTCTGCGAAAACTCTCACTCAGTTATTTGCAGTAGGCCTTTGCTATTTAGCAAGGAAACAGAAATAGCCCACAAAATTCAGTTCAGCATTTGCTTCTGATACAAACTATTGAACGTCACCTTTTTGCTTCCCTAGCCTGCTTTTCCTCGTGAGGATTTTGTTTAGCTGCCAGGCTGGCCAGAGAGCGCACAGAGGTTTTGAGGCTGAGCTGACTGCACTGACTTTGCACCTTTTAGCGTGTGCACGTATTTTCTTTTGATTTATCCGACCGTTGGCTGTATCAGCGGTGTGTAAGTACATATGCACTCTACATGAAATAAATCTATACCTTTCGGGTAAGCAGGAAGCTTCCCTCACTGTCTGCTATCGATTGACAGAATCCAGGTGATCATTTGAATCAATATCTCCTTCTGCCTTTTAAATGGCTGAAAATAAACCCTTGCAGCCCTGCTGGTGGAGTTCTGGAGTTCCCTGCGTACCAGTGGTTTCCCCACGTGTAGTGGAGGTAGTGTCGAAAACCTCTGGACCAGAATTTTTGGGACTGCTGTGAATGTACAAGTTAATGACATTACCCGTGGATGTTTTTATTTAGCAGCTGGCATGAGGTATCGGAGGTCCTTTCCAGCGGGGTGGTAGGCAGCGTGACTGCTTCCTGCTGTACGGTTTGGTCAGGATCTAGAAGAAAATCGGGAAATGAGAGCCGAGGAGACCTGACGATGCATTATTCTATAAACAAATTCAGCCTCTCACCACGTTCTGTAGTTAAAAGTTTAATAGGAAGAAATCCATAGAGCTGCTTAAAAATGAGGGTGGAGGAGAAACCTGTTCCGACACTTTCTGTGTTGTCGTCCTATTTCTAGGGTTGCTTTCTAAAGCAACAGACTTTAAGACTTTGAAGCGGAAGGAGTAATTTTCTGTTTACTTTTCTGCTAGAAATTGAAAATGCCTGTTGGCTGTTAATTGCCTTCTGAGAACGATCTGCTGTTTCAGTGTTGAGAACGAAATGAGAGCCCGACTTCCCTGAAGCTAGTCAGGCTCTTGGCCATTATTGTCTGTCTTGTTCTATTTCGGATTCAAAAAGGTTTTTGAAATACGTTGGTTGTAATGTTGGGTTTTTTTGTTTGGCAAAATTTACTGTCTCAATATTATTTGTACTGGGACAAAGACAACATGATTAAGCAGCATGGCAGATTTTGCTGGACAGTTAACTATTGCATCAGTATTATGTTATAGTAGAAGTGTAATTATTTTATTTATTTTTTACTAATCTGAGCAGCTAACCAGGAACAGGACAGCTATTGGCTTGCGTGTAGTTTTATGCTTGATTTCATACTGAGGAAAAACAGCATGGGAGAATGAATACTGTTGCATATTCATAATATAACAATGCTACTGCTTTATCTGCAACAGCTGTTAAAAAAAAAAAAAAGAAATGTTGCTTTGAGTGTCAAGATCGAGATGTTTAGGTTCACTGGAACCAAAGACTATAATACAGTCTGAAACACATCAGCCTGGCCTCCAGCTCATCTCCGAAGGAGAATTTAGATGCAGTTTTTGGTGTTAGACACACCAAGGATCTGCTTGCTGTGGATGAGGACTAACAATTTTGGGGTGCCTTTTGGAAGGGCTCTGCCCCAGCATTTTTGGCCAGAATTTTAGCTTGCAACTTGCATAAGCCCTAGTCCCCTGTGTCTGTGGGCTTCACCTGAGATTAAACGTTTCAAAGAGGATGTGGAAATGT
>NW_009694787.1:6718-24867 GCF_000703405.1 Apaloderma vittatum
GGATATCACGGGTACAAGTACAGAACTTGTGAAAATGAGTAAGGAAGGCTTGCAGTACAACAGCTAGCTAATACTGTAACCACTAATAGTGCCTTTGGATCGAGCTCATTTTTTCTGGTAACTTCTCTGCTACTGCAATGTTTGTGTTAGCAGCTTTCTGCCAAGCATGCAAGCCAGAGTCTGGTGGTTTATAGCTTTTTTGTTTTTTCTTTGGTGGTAAGTGATTATGTACAAACCCTCTGCAGGCTCCCCCCGCCCTGACCTGCTGCTCACAGCTGCTACATGGACTGGACTGGCAGGTTGAAGGGCAAAAATGTGTTGCTGTGATATATAATTACTTCTTCCAGCATGAGCCAACAGAGCTACTTGCTGTGATGGCTGTTACGTATACTTCTATGTAAAACAGAATGCAAGTTTAATGTAGGGTTTGGGCTAGTATTTTAATGTTGTAATTAGCAGCCTCTAACAGTAAACAAGTTTTTTTTTTTTTTTAAATCGGTTCCCATGAGGATTATTCCTTTACAATGCAGGCAGACATGCATTCGCAGATGTGGAGTTTATGACTTGGAGAAATGAGCATGAAGAACGACCAAATACCTTTTTTTCAGACCCTTTTTCTCTCACTCCAGAATACCACAGGTATGGTGTCAGGCAGCTGGAGCTCGGTCCTGCAGTCGGTATTTCCTAGGGACCTTTTGGCTAAGGGAGGCAGCCGCATTTGAGACAATGCGGCGGTTCCCATCTCTTGGAAGAACTGGATTCATCCTTCTAAAATGCTCCCCAAAAACTGGTGATCTGGTTTCACAGGTATGTTGCACCTCCGTTTATGCTGCTCTTTTGACACAAAATGGGCAGAAACCCACCCGAACGCACTGCTTAGGCTGGTGTGGCTGGGTGGAGTGTGCTGGGGGGGCTCTGATCTTCTGAGACCATCTTACGAGGCTGCTTATGAGGAGACCACAGAAGCTGCAGGGGGTGGGAAGGAAGTTTGTGTCTGTTCAAACCTACAAAGACAAGCTTTGTTTGTCTGCTGTGCAAGGATGACATGCCTCGTTTAGCCTACTGTTACGTTAAAGAATTTATTGGTGATGAAATCTGAGAGAAAAGGACTTTTCGTGGTGAAAATTTGTGTTTCAGGGTACCTGGAAAGATGTTGATAACCTTTGAGATATTCAGGCGCTGGATGCTTGCCAGGTTTAATGTGTTTTAGCATTGTGCCAATAGCAAATGCTGTATTGTCAAAGCTTACCTGTAACCCTGGGATGCTGAGACACAATTTTTTGTCTTCGCCGTGCATGACAACACAGAAACTGCTGTCTGAGTGGTAGAAACTTAGTACGGCAGGGCGGTTGGGATCTGGAGACTGGAGAAAAGTAAAGAGTAGTGGGAACGACTGGAATGTCCTGAACAAAGGATGCTCCAGAGAATGGAGGCAGGAACGATGGATGGTTGCTGCTGATCTTACTGCCACTCATCATGTTGTAACATGTAAACCTGTACAGAAACTTCCTGGAGGAGAAGCAGCTAGCTAGAAAACTTGTGAGGGAGCTAAATCAGCTGGGAACGGTTTCAGGGTGAGAACATGGAAGCAGACTTTGGAAGCTGTCAGATGACAAGAGCTGGGGAATATGGGCAAGGGGGGGAAGTAGTCCTGGAGCTTCAGACTGGGAAGTTGGAATAGTGCAGTAGAGATGGAAAAAAATCGTTGAGAATACTAGAGTGGGAGAGCCTGGCTGAGCAAGTTTTGTTCACGTTTGCTATTTTCTTTAAGGATTCTTTGGGGTTTATCTAAATAAAGAAGGAGAGGGTGTGTATAAGATATGACTGACTTTGGAAATGCTTTTTCTGGATGTGTCCCTGCATGGTAATATGTGGCTGTAAAGCCAAACTAGGAGAGGTACAAACCCTTTTTATAATGTTTGTGGACTTCAGCTTGAATAAATAACAATTGCAACCTGAGAGAATGAAATCAGAATGATACTGAGATGTGTACACATGCAGGAGGGAGTGATCTTACAGGCAAAGGGAAAAACCCTCTTGGTGGCTGTTCATTGAGAGCTGAAAGGAGTTTGGGGCAGGTGGGGGGCTCTTGCAGTGAGTCTCCTGGGATGCAATTAACTACTGTGTTTGGGTTTCTACTCAGTCTACAAAGTTTATTTTATTTGTACCAAATATTTACAGTTCTATCCAAGCTCAGCGAAGCTAAAGGCACATCCCAGATGTCAGTCTGTCTAGTGAAGACATAGGCACAGTTCAGAAGAGTTGCTGGGATCGTTTATTTATTTATTGCTGCTGTAACACGGAGGTTGCTATCTGATAAATAATTATTCCACCCTTGGAAAAGGCACATTATGAATCTGTTAAGCTGCTCCTTTGTTTGTTAGACTTGTGCATAATGAGTCTGGAATTCAAGATTAGTAGCTTGCTGTGCAACTGCTCATTTTGTGACCTCATCCTCCGGCTCGGCTCACCTGCCTGTCCACCTGTCACATCCTGTTGGGCACCTAGGGCTATGTTCATAAGGGGAACTTTGGTTTAGTGTTGCATCATCTCATTTTTATGTGTTCTGCTGCCTAGTGGAATTAAAAAAAAAAAAAGAAGAAAAAAAGAGAAAAAACAAAAAAAAAAATCTAGCTATGGATAGATGTGTTAAGTTCCTTGCGGAATGCGTCTGGGAGAAAAGTGCTTCAAAGAAGGCTTGGGAAAAACAGTGGAGTGGGGGATTTTCTGAGCCAGCTAGCAAAATATAAGAGGCTGGTGTTGAACGCTGTCCCTTGAAGATTGGTTTGTCTGGTCTAAGTGAGCTGTTACCAAACCTTTCTCGAACTGATGTGCAGAAGACAGGTCTGCTCTTACAGAGATGAGGAAGAGCAGGTAGTATGACATCCACCCACCTCAGCTTTATCCACTTGGGATACAGAGGTTTTGGGTTCCACTCCTGTCTGTGACTCAAAACATGAGATTGAACATGTCTACCGCCCTTTGGAGAGCCCAAACAAAAAACCATGGGCTCTTTGAGGTGTCTCTTGCAGAAACTAGTCCATTTTTATCTTGTTTAGTAGTCACTGAACAAGTAGGGATAGGATTATAACACAAGAGAATGAGCATTTGACTGGGATGGTTCTTGTCCTGCTCTGGAAAATAGTTTTTTTGCACAGAGCAGCTCTACCAGGAGGCAAGGAAGATGTGTTCAGGAATTAGATTGTTTTTAGCTCCATCTGTTTTTAAAAAATTGTCGTCCAGATCTCTGTAGACGAGGTCACAGCATGGAGTATGGAGACCTGCTTGAAACACAAGTGATGATATTTGGGGCACAGAGAGTTGGATGAAGGGAAAAAGTCTTTAGGATTATGGGAACCGGAGGTTCCCAAATTGTTGCAAAAGAAATGCAAGGAAGTTGAAGGGTTGTGTGGACTCTTGGATGGTATTAATGGCCAGAGGGCTTCTCTGAGTGGTATATATTGGTGAAGAAACTGTCAGGCAGAGGTGGATATTAAGAGTTAAGACAAATACACATTATTTCTTAAGAGCGCCTAATTTTTTAGGAATGTGAAATCATTTGTGGTGCAGCAAGAGAAGCTTGAATCTTTGTAGAAGTGGGTTACAGAGGAGTGAAGTAAGGCAGGAGGTGAAATAAGATTATGTGCCTATCACAAACTTGTTTTTTTGATTGAAGTTGTTGCACAATTTACAGTTTCACTCTAATTGCAAAACTACTCTGCAAGTGATAATTTGGCTCCCAGCTAATACAACTTTTGATATTTACTACACAAAGCTGTGCTGTAGGAACTGGTAGCCCTGAAGATGTCGTGGGCCAGCATGGACTTTATGAAGTGTGTCAAATAACGTAGACAATGTGAAACAGATTTGCCTGTTACGAGGATCTCAGAGGTGCTGGAGCTGCCCCTGCTGAGAAGACGACGGGTCTGGTTGGAAGGGGCCCGGTGCTGCTGCATGTCGAGGGTCTTTCTTGCAGCATTTTCAGTATTTCCCAAAGGAACTGGCCACTCTACCTCTGCAGCAGCCTCCTGCTTTCTGGGAGAGATCCCTCTGAGTAGGCAGTAATTACTGTCTTTCCAAAGGAGTCCTCGTGTGTGGAGAAGACTGGTAATTATCCCTCGCTTTGCCTTTCTAATGAAGGTATTGTCAGAGTTGTGCTGGGGTGCCATGGTCTCCACAGCACTGAATTTCCCTCCTCTGGGTCTGCAGTGGCCTTTTGTACTGGTCAGGGGTGAGGGTAGCTGTGTTCCTGGGTCTCAGGTGGGATCTTCAGGGACTTATTCTCTGAAACTCTTCACCATTTGGCCTTTTGCCGGCACTGCTTGAGACTATAAATAGACCTGCAGAGGAGCAGGTCCAATGATAGCGCGTTCCCAAATGCTGTTCCACTGTGCCGAGTGTTGCGCCGCGATGAAAGGAGGCTGGTGAGAAAAAGCAGCTCCTGCAGCGAGCTGCACACCTCTCCTGGGTGGTGGGTGCAGTCTCAGCTGGTAACCCCACCGCTTTTCTACCCAGGGGTTCGCCTGGGCACTGCAGCTCTTCTAGGCTGGCACAGAGACGGAGGCATGTGGTGGACGACGAGTTGTGAGAGCATCAGTGCTCCATCCTTACAGTGCAGCGTCCAGCAGGTTGTGTCCAGCTCTTGGCTGTGCCATCCGGGCTGGCCGATGTGGAAAACCAGCAGTGCCGCAGGAAAAAAACCCCCACGGATTAGTGGTCTAGAGAAGAAATGCATTAGTGATTTCATAGAGCTCCTCCTTGTTTAGGCACTGGGTTTGCTTACTCGCCTGTCTTCTCCTACTGTTTTTGAGATGAGGGCTGGAGGATGGTACTGGTTTGTATGGTTACCAGTCTCATCCCCTGCTCGCTGATAACTCCTGCCCCGTTGCTATGAAACATTTTAGTGAGATGCCTTGTAAAAGGGATGAATATCTGTCTATAACTGCAGAACTACTTTTCCATGGCTCGTTTCTTGCTGATCATTCTGATCAGTTCTCCAGTTCTGCTGGTGGTGGATTTGAATGGTTTGTGGTGTTGTCGTACAATTATCTGATGTGTTGCCTATCTGGAATTGAACACCTTTGCATTGAGGTTTATTAAATAACACAGTGCAGAAAATTGCAGTATCTGTCCGTGTTCTCTCTCTTCAGTGAGTTTATTTTTTGTGGTGAGGACTTTTCATAGCTCTTGAAATTCCAATTCTGTAATCGCGGTGTAAGAGTTTTCCCTGTGTTCAAGAGCCACAGAATCAAACTGTACTTTGGAGAAATGCTAAATTTGGCTGCTTGCAGAGTCATCCAAAGAACATAGGTTGTGCAGGAGATGCTGTTTGGCTTTTTGTAGTGCTGTAACAGGGAGTGCTGGGGTTTGGGGGCTATGTGGCAGAAATGTAAATCCTCCTTTCTGCATCTGGTGTAGGAAGAAAATAGGTGATTGAGCTAAGAACTGTGTGCACTTTATTTGGTGGCACTTGTAGTTGCAGAGCACCGCAGGCAGCAGAAAGACGGGTGCTCTAGAACTGCAAGATTGTATTGATGGTGTTGCATTTCTGCTGGAACAAAAATATAACAGGCTCAGCGTTTGCACTTTCCACTTGTGTATTGTTTTCTCTTTATTTTGTGTATTTAGAAAATGCTATGCTCTGCGAACTGCTGGTTGAGTATTTTCTGTGGAATGAAAACCATCTGGGTAATTTAACTGAATTTTATCAAAGTTTTCAGTTAACAGACTCTTTTCTGTTTCCTGGCATCTCGTCAGATGAAGATGAAAATTTGAATTAAAATTCAGAGAGGTGCCTGTGTGCTGGTTTATGACCCTGGAACTTTAGAAGCAACCTTGGTTTGTTTGAAGTTGTGAAAGTAATCGAAATATTAAAATGAGATATAGTCTCTCCCAAAAGCATTCTCCCTGAGCAAATGCCTACCATGGGCTTCCCCCCGCCGCCTCCGATGTACTTTGAATCCTTGGCATAGTGGGAACCGTGAGCTAAAGAAAGTATCCAGCCTTCGTGCCGAGGCTTCTCTGAAAGAGAGCAGACTTCAACGCCTGCTGAAGTTGAGCATATGTTTAAAGACCTCCCTTGATCAAAGCTCCACTCAGCAAATACCCTTCCATGTACTCCTTAGTTCGGAATCCTCAATAATTTGGTTGGTTCTGTACTTGTAGGCTTAAACTTGTTGCAGCCCCGGAGCTCTGACGAACACAGAGTGCCTCGATCCGGCAAACCTGAAGCGCCTGAACTGTGCCGCTTGAGACTATTTGTGCTGAAGTTTTCAGCTCGTGGTTCGAACACGTTGTTGGGTTGGGTGAGGAGTGTTCAGCATATGGCAGGCTGTTAAATCGGAGGTGCTTCTCAGCCTGACACTGTGGTTTTAATATATTCCCCTGCATTGAAAGACTACTTTAGAAAAGTAAAAAATCCCACTAGAAAAAAAAGATAAATGCATAATCTTTTCTACATGGGATGGAGAGTTAACTGAATTTCAGTATAGTGTGTTTAACAGAGGAAGAGTGTTTATCAGTCAGAGTTGAGGTTTTTTTTGATTTTTATCTGTTGTTTTTTTTTCCTCCCTGAAAGACTTAACTGCCTGTTCAGTTTCTGATGTCCTGATGGTAGCGTTGACTTATGGGTTCATTTAGTTTGGGTGACGTGTGTGGTTTGGTTTGGTTTTTTTCATTAAGCAAGGTGAAGGAAAGTACTCAAATTCTTGGCATTTGGTGTTTGAGAGATGAGTATTTAGATTTGCACATGCTTAAATCATGAAGAATGGTTCCATGAGCACTCGTGTGTATGTTTGTGTGTGTGCGTACCGTGATAGCATGTGCTTGTGTGGCTCCTCTGAAAAAGGAGCTCTATATTTCTGCAGCTTTCCCAATGCAAACTAGGTTGCTCTCGAAGCCAAGCACGGCATAGTTAATCTGCTGTTGGGACAGATCCTGAAAATTTAAATTAGGGATGTTTTCAACAGTCTTAAGTTTTTCCAGGGCTGTATAGAATCACAGGGACGTTAAAGTGACACCTCTGGAGATGATTTCATCCGGCTCTGCTTGTCACGTTGAGTAGGTTGCTCAGAGCCATGTATCCTTGGGTTTTGAGTATCTCCAAAGACAAGGGACTCCACAGCTTCTCTAGGTGACCTGTTCCAGTATTGATGACCCTCACAGTAAAAAAAAAAACAAACAAAAGTGTTCTTTTGTTTGTGTTTGGGGTTTTTTTGAGTTACATTTAACTAATACACAAACCGTGTGTGCACAAATGAGATGTGCAGGAGGCTGCACATCTACTCCCCGAGTTGCACTCATTCAACTTACTTTTCTAAGTAAGGCATGGGGATATATATCTTACCTAAACCGTTGCAATTTGTCCTGAAAGCAATTGACTGCGTAGTCGTAGTTAAAGGCTTGGTGGGCAAAACTTGCATCCTTTTCAGTCTTGACTCAAAGGCTGCCAGGTTTTCCTTCTCATCTTGATTCAATCTTCTTTGCACGAACTAGTTTTTTTGCTCTGTCATTCCGCGCTACGGCTGGATGCAAAGCATCATAACGTTACATTTAATAAGCACTTCAGCTTCAGGGCAGAGGTTGCGTCCAGTGCTGCAAAACTGTACCTTGGTGGTGTTTGTGCAAAGCATTTGACAGATGCTCATCACCTGCGATGTTATCTGGACTGTTTAACATGTATAATAATTCCATGAGGCTGTTGACTAAAATATTCCAGTTCTTTGATGCACCAGCGCTAACTTGTCTGCTATGAATTCACCCACAAAAGTCGAAATTACTTCTAAAATAGTAAACATGAACTTTGGCCATTTCATGCTCTGGGATAATTCTAGAATCGCCTCCTCAGTGTGCTGTGCACAAAGTGCCTTTTTGTAACCTGCAGCTGCGTGTGTGTTCATCAGGACAGTGTACAGTACGCTTCTGCCAAGTCGTATTAAATAAATATCACAGGGAATTGAGTATCTGAGCCTCAGTGAGGATTGATCTTGCCATGACTGCTCTGCATCAGGCAGTTATCGAGGGCTGCACTTCAGTTTTCTGCAGATTGCTTTTGGTACCTTCAAGGGCCAGCAAACTGGGTATCTTACAGAGTATGTTCTTCAGCACAAAGAAAGGTTAGTGATATTAGTGAAAGTGTCCTTCAGAGGTGCTTCCCAGAGTAAAATAAAGTGTAGCTGTTAATTACAAATCTTTAACAGCACTGTTCATGGCAATTAAGAGTCCAGTGCCCTGCCATGCCAGAGCAGTCTCACTTGGTTCACTTGGTATCAGCCGTAGAAAGGAGCATCTGCTGACACTACGGCCTCCAGTTTGTGTTTTCTGAGGCTGAATTCGGTTCTCTGTATTGTCAAGCTCTGACATGTTTGTGTAACTGGGGTTGACTGGCAGTAGCAAACCATCAAGTATTGAAAATAAACCATGTTTATTGCTGCAGACTTTGTTCCCTTTGCACTTCCAGTAACTGCTGAGAAATAAGGAGAAACTAGCACTTGCGTAGCACTTTTTGAGGAAGAGACGATTACTTGTTGCCTTCTAGAAGCTCCAAACCGGTAGACTCAACGATCCTTCTTGCTTCAAGTTTATGATGAGGATAATGTCTGCATTTATGCAGTCCTTTTGGGCTTTTCTTGTGCAAATGAGAGTGGCTTTGGATGGTAAACAGCAGGCAGCAATAGCTGCACTCCCGGGGTGCTGTAAGATGACAAAATTAATGCCACGTGGATGCTGGCTGCTTGCAGATCTTAACGGTAGTTTTTGCTTCCCCCTGTAGTGTCTGCAGTGAGCTCTTCTTACCCCATTGCTTTTGTTTGTCTTCCCTTGTTTATTCTAAGGCTGGGTGCATACAAGGCAGATGAGGAGAAGCAGTAGAGGGGAGAGATCTGGACATGAGCTCACAAGGCCGTCTCGAAATGTTGCTTCAATATCTCGCTGAAGTGCAAGATTTGGGAGCAGGAGGAGCTCTGTCCTCCGTCACCTGGGTAGAACATGGGATCCTGGGAGGTCTTATTCACACTGCCTGAGCTGCTGCTTGAATAAAGCTGTTGGGGCAGTTTAACTCTGCAATGCTTAACTTCAATTAAGTTGTCAAGTTTAGCATTGCTTTAGGCATTAATACAGTTTTACTCTCACTTAAAAATCTGGTTTAGTAATTAACCTCCATTTGATTCTGGAGTTCAGAAGGTGCTCGTTTAGTGCAGCAAATCAAATGTCATGTGAATTAAAACATGAAAGATATTTGGTAATGAGAATCTGAAACAGAGTAGCGCAGAAATTAGATTATATGCAGTTTACAAGGAGCTGTGCTAGATGCTGAGTTCTTATGAAAAGCATTTTGAAGGCACTGCCTTAACCTCTGCATTTGCATGGTTAAGGAGTGTTCTGAATTAAATTGGGAATTAGTAATGGAGTTGGGAATTCTTTTGTGGCACACTGACTTGTTATTGCACTTAGGTTTATTGTACAGCTTTTTCCAAAATCTGCATGGTGAATGGCTGTGACAACAGGACTGCCAGAAGGTGAGAGACACTCATGGAGGCTGCGAGAAAAGTGTGGAACGATGGAGGGACCCCTGGTTCAACAGCGTGATACAGACTAATCATGGAGATATCCTCCTCTGTTGTAACTGAAGACTGAACCCCTAGCTGAACATATTCTGCTGAGTTTATTGTTGGAGAGAGACACAGAATAATGGTATGTGGAAGGAGAATTACACCTGTGGGCAGCAAAGTTGCTTCCCGAAAATTAGCCTGGCCTTTGTGATTTATTTGGTAGCGTTCTTCCCACTGCTGCACCCATATTTTACATCCTACTGCAGCTATTTCTGCTACAAAGAAAAGTGGTCCCCAGCTTTTCTGGCAAGAGGACTGTTTTAACTCCTCTCAGCGCTGGAGTATAGCTGTGTACGGCTGCTCCCCTCCCTGAGAGCAGAGCTGCTCTGCTAGGGGAGACACGTTTAATTATACCCAGAAAGTGTTCGGCTTATTGTATGTGTGCACAGAGTATGTGCCAGCTCGATGTCCCATGCTTTGCAGGACTGGGGTGCTGGCATCACACCGATTTGTATGGGCTGACTTGCCTTTGGGTAGAAGGTACAGGCCTCAAAAGAGCCTGGAAAACTGTTCCAGTTTCTGCTGCTCAGGGATTTTGGGTGACTGCAGGGATAAGGGGCACCTTTCCCCTTTTCTACTCAACAACTTGTGTACAAAATGTCATTTATGCATCGTCGTTGGTCTGGATATCAGGGACTACGTAAGAGTGCCAATTCAGAGCATGAACACAAAGGTATCTGCAGAGCAATGCGTTTTACCCTGTGACGTGCATTTTCACGTTAAAGTGCACTTCTGTCAGTTCTTCGGTGGTGTCTGCTGTGGTAGATTTCGAAGTTGAAGATGCAGGAGGCTCGCTGTTCACCCAGCGGGCTCCTCTACAGCTTAGGTATGTGGGATCAGAGGCTTTGTCTTTTCTATCATTTGAGTGATTTAAGGGAAAAAAATAGCCTCTTATCACTTACCTGACTACTTTATTTCCCAGGTAATAATGTGGGGTGAAAGTTCGCCTTAGGAATGCTGGCAGGAGGACTATGCACCATGTGGAGTGTGGTTTTGAGCTACACCTGATCTCCACTGGCTGGAGGCTGCTTCTGGAAGGTGGTATGGCAGTGCCCATCTGTGCCGTTGCAGAGAGGATTGGTTTTTCTTGCTGATTCAATGGGAAAGGACCACACAGGCTCAGAAAAGCCCTTTTTCCATCTGCTTGCATAACTGACCTGTGCTACGGCCACACACTCAAAAGACCCAACCCAGGGGAGAGTTGAGAACCAGACTGTGGGAAGGCAGAACTCCTCCTTCTGTAGAGCTTGCAGTTGTGCTGGATTGTGGAGTTGGAACATGAAATTTTTCTGCTGAACTTACAAAAGCATGGTAAAAGTGATGTGTGAGTTGTATGGCTGCTGGCCTGTGATTGGTTTTCTGAACACAGCTGAATTTTGCCATCTTAAACCAGCATTCCAGTAGAAAGTGTGACAAATACCATGCTTAGAGTCAGTGAGATCTTTACTGATGAGTCCGGTTTGATGACTTTATATGACTGATTCTTGCCGTACTGAATCTCTTAAATGAATGAGCAGTAATACCGGTGGTCTGGTAACCTGCCAGGAAGCTTTTCTCAAGCTTTATGCTTACTCCATAGGATTGATGTCTCAAATATGTTGGCTCACTGAGCTAATCATTTTATGGCTCAAGCATAGCTTAGTTAATTCTGTGTAATAATTTACTGGTGCTGACTATACTGCAGTAGTTATCTGTGTGCAAAGTCCTGGTTCATAGCAAATGTGATGTAATGCAGGTTAACGCTAACCTCTATGACCGAAGACTAAGCTCAGCTGCCTTAGTACACCCTGGCTGTGGTCTAACAGCACACGTGGCTGCTCTCGCTGCTCAGCTGCTGACTGGTGACTTGTTAAGCCAAAGTATTTCAATTGCCTGCTTGAGTCCTCCTGCCACCACTGGGACCTGGAATCACTTGCATTGCCTGCGGTTGTAACGTCCAAGTTGTCCCGTGTTAATCCACTTTCTGCAGGAGACAGAGAATGCAGATAATGGATGAAACAGCATTAAAGTCTTCCAGTGTGTAGCTGCTGTTGGTAACTGTGGACTAGTTTGACAGGGTTCACATCTGTGTTAACTTTTAGAAGACAACTCAAAGCTATTATGCAGTTACTACCCACTCCAGGATCTGCACATCAATTAGGAGAGGCTGCTTACTCATGCGCCTCAAAAGTTCTTCCAAAATAGCTATTATGTTATGTCAGAGCCCATATTTTTGTCATGAACAATTAAGCAGAATATAAACCTTATTTCTCCTAAGCAGCTTTGCCTATAGACCTAGGACTTCAATGCAGGGTACTTTGGAGCTGTGGTGGTTGAAGAGGGCTCCTCCATAGTTGGCACACATCGGGGAAATTATTATGAAATGTGACATTATTTTGCCAGCAGTAAGTCTGGGAAGCTCCAACAACGATGTCCTCTGTAAACAGCTTTTGTTCTGCATGTTATGACTTAATCTCCTGTAACACTTAGGATCCCTGCTCAGGACCCAGCATCCTGTGCTGCTGCTAGGTGCCGTGTGAGCATGAAGGAAGGCGGTGGGCTGCTTCACAGCAGGTCTGCGATCTGAGAGTAAGATATGAGAAGCAGATGGCTACAGGGGGAAACAATGAGGCAGAGCTGTCAGCGTGACAGGAAGGAGTCCTGTCGCACCCACTGGCCCGCTGTCATCCGAACCCTGGTCGGCATCCCGCCCGATGAAGAACTCTCGAGACAGACCTGGTAGAGGATGGCAGAGATGGATGTACCTCTGAGGACCTCCCTTTGTAAATGGGAGAAGGAGCTGAGCAGATGCCGTTGGAGACGTGGCATTGGTGGTGACCAGCTTGCAGCTTTCCTTTTTGAGCATCAGGAACCTGTGGTTCAGGATCCAAGCCCTGTCTCTTTGAGTAGTTGGTGGTGGCTCACTGTGGCCTGGAGATTCGTGATAGCAGAGCCTTGGACAGAGGTAGGGTCTCGGTTTAGATGTGACATGCCAAAGACAGAGTGTCTGTAGAGAAATGACAAAACCTGTTGTAATGAAAACAGAAAAATACGGACTTTCCTGATGCTTCTGGTCTTAGACTGGAACCTGGAGATCTGTCTACTGACTTCCCAGGCTCTCTCCTCCTCTAAGAGGTGCCTGATAGAATCACAGAATGTTTGGGGTCGGAAGGGACCTCTAGAGATGGTCTAGTCCAACCCCCCTGCCAGAGCAGGATCCCTTGGGGCAGACCACACAGGAGCTCCTTTTTTCCATAGAAAAGGCTCAAATGTAATTGCTTGAATTATTTGTGCTATGCACAACTTGAATGAGGGTTCCGTAGAGAAAAGAAGTATCATCACCTTGATGGGAAGGCTGAGGTCTGTTCTGTAATTCTTCATCCTAATTCGTGATTTTTTGGCTGTTTTGCCAAATACCTTGTAATGCAGGGAAAATGATAACTCGGAAAAGACAGTGTGTAATAAAAATAGAATCACTTGCTCCAATTTCTCCATAGGTTAATGGCTGGATTTTCAGGCAAGAGATTCCATTAAGGTGAGCCAACAGTCTGAATACCTGCTTGTGCTATGGCCCTCCTCCCGTGAAAAAGTCGTTTGGGTTGGAGACAAGGGTGAAGTCATAGGGAGTGTTTGGTATCTGTGTGAATTAAATCCAATTCTGTGTGATTTTATTAGAAGAAATGAAGTATCATAATTCCTGAGGTACTAGCAAGCTTCTTGCTTTAGAAATCCCGTATCGCTTCCATTTATTTCTTCCCTATTGGAAAAATTCATGGTGAGCAATTAAGTTCCTCGTGTTGGAGGCCATCTGGAAATAGCTAGAGCAGGCGAAATTATGCATTATATTTGCTAGAAACTTTTCAAAGACTCTTTCTCTGGTGAAAGGGAAGATGGAAGCCTGGAAAAAGGTCTAACAGGAGAAACAGAGATTAGTGTTCAATAAATAGCAAATTATTTTAATGTTTTCATAAAAAAAATACACAGAGGAGTTAGATGGTTATTGAATAATAAATGCTGAACCATCAAAGTGGTGCCTAGCTAATGGCTCTTCTCCTGTTTTATTCTCTCTTCTACCAGTTAATATATATGATTTCAAGATGCAGACTAGTTTTCCATCATTTAACAAGATACCTACCCATGTTAAAATAAAATTAAATACATGCAATGCAATAATATAGGTTTGTAGAGAAAGAAATAAATTCAAGCAGGTGGTTTCATGAACAAAACAGACACTGAAGGACTGGACCATGAGTCTGCTTGTTCAGTGCGTTTGCCCAGCGCCTGGAATTTGGGTACCAATGAGATGAGCTCTGGTAGGTTGGATGTCTGGTTCCTTCTTTTCCGAGGTATTTCAAAACCAGGAACAACTCATCAAAGTCTGGGCTAATGAATCATTGCAAATGCTTGATGTGTTGGCAGCTACGTGCCACCCAGTTTCACACTCTGTTCTGCTGCCATAATTTTAAGAAACTATTGGAACAGTGCCCTCCCCTCCAAAAAAAAAAAAAAAGTATATCCAAAGATCTGGGAGCTAACGTATGCAACCCTCCCCCAGTTTATTTGTACCAAGCTGTTTGGGTAGGCCTTGATATTAGTTCTAGCTGCAGAGCAGGTTTTAGTCAAATCAGAAGCTTGGATATCATTTACTCAGAGTAGATAACCGAGCCAGTTAATTCAGAATTGCTGAAAAAAGCTCATCCGAGCTGGGAGAACTCGATTAAAGTCATCAAAATCTCCCTGGCAACACCTTGACCGCGTGCTTTCTGAAGCAGACCACAAGTCACCTCACAGGTGAGCCTGAGCAGAGGAAGAGTTTCCATTTTACAGAGGGGTAAAGTCGGACACAGTGTTTTAGCTGGAAATCGTGATTCAGGCTTTTCCTTCAAATCCCGAGAAGCAGTCCTCTTCTCCAAAAACTTAAAACCCTTTCCAGTATTTGAAAAGTTTCCTGCTTGCCTGTGCTAGTGCTCCTGCCTTTTCTTTTTCTCAGTTTCTGCAGTGTCAGGAAGAAAGAAAATAAAGCTGCAATCCAAGTAATATTCTAAATATAGAAGTGCTAGTTTACAAACAAGAAATCTTTCTGATGGCTTCAAAATGGGTTTTGTAATAAAAGGAAATGTATTTGACACTGCCAGAATTTACAGTCCCACCAGAGGCTTGTGAAATAACTGCTGTACCAAACATCCTGGGCTGTAGTGGAGCTTGTTGACACGTCCGGGTTACTGAAGGGTATTTCGGGCTGTTGCCATGAGGATGGGTTAGCCGGAAAAAAATACATTCTTTGTGACTACTGTAGGGCCCTGTCTGTACCATCAACTTTTAAAATGAGAGTTTTAACAAAAGGTGATCGGAGGGGGCTGTCTTTCAAAATGAGTGTCAGAATATGGCCCCTGGGAGCTGAGAGAAAGAGGCTATGAGTAACTGTGTTGTAAGTGATACAGACTAATGCTGGTTTTGGCTGTTTAACCGACTAGAAAACTGTTTTGCTGGAATCACTTCTACTTTGTAGTCTTTCTTATTTTTTTTTCTTTCTTTCAGCCTCCAAAACATGTTCAGGCTTTTACCTCTCTACAGTTACTCTACAAGTAAAGGTCTCAATTATTCCACAGTAGGATAACGACTGTTTTGTGTGGTAACTTCGAGAGTAAGTGCTCTGGGAAGGCATCGTAGTGGTCTTCAGGTCATGTCAAACACAGAGGCTGCTCTCAGGCATTTGGTGAGGGGAAGTTTCAGCCTCAGATTTAAAGTTTTCCCTGCTTGGTCTTTGATTTTTTTTAACTAGGACTCGGCCTAGTACTGTGTGAATGGCCTCATTGCCTTTAGCAGTACTCTTTTGGTAGCAATTATTTCTAAGTGCATCCAGGAGTCCAGTTCTGCTTGGCCCATAGAGGCATGACCACGAAGAAGTTATGTTAGAGAGAGCTTGACCATAATCTCTGCTTAGTCTTATTTAAGAGGCGCTGAAGATGTGTCAGAGAGAGGGTGAGCTTCTGCTGGCTTCTGGTGGTGTCCAAATATAAAATGCTATGGGAGGACTTAAAAAAAGCCTCATGGCTGATGCTAGGGGGGGGAAAAAAAAAAGGCTATAGTGAACTTTTCCCCCCATCAAAAGTTAGTTTTCAGATTGAAATCAGACAGTTAAAAGACAGATGGAAGTTTGGTTGGTGAAATTGTCCATTAAAATAGGAAACTGTGGCTCTAGTGTTTCTGTCTTCAGACCAAGTTTCCCATCTTGTTCATTGCCATGCACATGAGACACCACTTTATTTTCACCTGCAGGTCTCTGGAGGGTTTGAGCTGCTTGTCTGGGAGTCCTACAGCGCCTGTGTGAGGGATCAGAAAATGGAACTCCCTGATGCACTGAACATCAAGGATTTGCTTAAATGGGTTTGCTGAAGATCGGTTCGCAGTGCTCAGTGACTGTGGGTTTAGCCAGCAAAATCCTGGGTTTAAAGCCGTGGTTTTCAGCCACGTTTAGGCCTGTAACTCGGTGTAACCTGTTTCTGTGGGAGATGAGGCTTTTCTCAGCCTCTTGCTGTGCTTTTCACTTGCAGGCTGTTGTTTGAGCCCTGTGCTGGGCACCTGCGCCTCGGGCCCCGCTCCTTCTGGGTGTGCAACGAAAGTACCCCCATGAGCTCGCAGAGATGTTTCAGGTTACATAAAACAGAATTTAAAATAGTTTCTTTTTCACAACATTTGGAGCACGTGTTCGTGAATATAAATTTTCAGCCCAGTACCAGCAGAGTTGGTTTAACAGATGCAGAACTGTTACTAAGAATAGTTTCTGCAGTTATCTCCCCACACAAATTTTCTCCTTGGGCATTTGCAATGTGCTTATCAACACTGTAGAAGATCATATGCATGTTCTTATTTTTTTTTTTAATTTGCAAAAAATAGTCTGCTTTCAGAAGCTATCGAAGGCATGCTCTCTTCTGAAGCCACGGTGAGTTTCAACTGATGAATTGAGATTCTGCATAGAAGGATTTGGATACAAACAGAAGAAGGAAATTTAGCAGTATCTTTTTTTTTAATTGCCTTTTTTTTTTTTTTTGTTCTTGCTTTCCCTTGGTAAACAGCAACACTTGCTGGCAAGAGTGGGAATAACAGATCAATGTTTATTTTCAATTACTGGATTCATGTTAGTCATCCAGCTCTTTTCCAGCTGTTACCTAGTGCAGAATTTTCGTGGTGAGGAGGAAGACATAATGTCTTGGCACAAGAAGCAGACTCCTTCCTCATGACATTAAGGCCGTAAGAGCACTTGAAGTTGATTTGTTTGAATGAAAGCTGAATTATCAGAGTTTTTTCCCACTCTGAGTGCTCTCATGAGTTAGGCAGACAGAATTTGGTCCCCAGTTATCACACAAAATTGTGTTTAAACAGGAAAGCAGGAGTTAATTGAAGGCTGCCTGTTCCTCATTTGCGAAGCAGCAGAACTTCTGTAGGGTGTGAAACTGTGGTTATTAACCTTAGTTAATGGGGATTGTCTCATTCATTACCGTACACTGTTAAGAGTAACTGTTGGTTACTCTCTGTTCAAGCAATGCTTCTGTTGCCAGTGATGTCAGGAGATTTGCTTCATTTAAACATAACAAAGACCTGGGCTTGGCATGTTAGTAGTCATTGAAGGTGAACATAAAAGAAATACAATAGGAACAGCATACTGAAAAGAAACACAGTTTTTAAGGTAGTTGAGTGCTTAATGCCTTTTGTTGTCAGACAAAAGTGAAGTGCCCGTGTAAAAATACGGCCTGGAGAAAAGAAAGACTGAAAACTAGCAAAAATACTTTGGGTCTGCTAAAGTAAAGCCAGAAAGGGAAAAAAAAGGGAGAAAGAGTAATTTTTTTAAAAAATAATTAAATAATTGATTTCAGTGGATGTTAGGGAAGCTAATTTGGTTTGCCCTGATGTTCTTTTTGGGTCCTGTAACACATAACAGGTGGCAATGGAACATGGAGGTTCTTCATCGACTGTGAACGCTGCAGAATTACTTGTCTTCTGTCTGCTTTAATGTCCAGTAACTTGTCAATGGATATAATTGTAAATAAATGTCGATGTCCTTTTGTGTCTGTGTTTCTGTGCGTGTTTTAGGCTATGTGGTTAGATTGCATTGTTTCTTGTGCATGAGACAACACAGTCCTAAATTGTCTGATGATTAAAAAAAATAAAAAATGAGAGTTTCTGTAAAAACATATAGAATAATGTGCATTGCGTTGCTCGGGAGAAAGAGCTCTTTGCAAGTTGCGTGTTCCTCCTGCAGACCTCGCTGCTGTTGTGTTGATGCTGGAGGGTTGGCAGGTTTGGATGCCCTTGGATAACTGAGGCAAGCGAGCATTGGCGGGAATGAACGCAGCTCCCCATGCTTTAGGAATAGGAAGGGAATAAATTCCCTGCTAATTGGGGTTGTGTGATTTCTTTTAACGTACTTGGTACTAGCTGTTGGGAGGGATGGTGGCATTGATGGTGTGGTCTGTAGTGTTCTTCCCGCTCTGGACTTCAGTCTCTTGGTGTTGCCAGCGGTGGTAGGTTCAACCTCCCTGGGTGTCACCCCCCCCCCCCGGC
>NW_009694787.1:24898-79163 GCF_000703405.1 Apaloderma vittatum
CTGAGATCAGGGTGTTTCAGCAGTTGAAAACTTTTTTGCAAAGGTGAGATTTCTCTTACTCACCTTTTACAAGCTGCAATACTGGTGGGCCACAGTATTGGTTAAAAAGGGTGATGGTAGGGGAAATCAGTGCTGAAGTATTTACAAGATTCCCTAAATTTGGAGCTACAAGTCTGAGCCCAGGCGTTACAGCCCCTTTCCCTCACCTGGTGACTGCCAACATGCAAATCCACATCTCTAGCCTGGATTTGTTTCCTAAGCCATTTTAAAAATGACATTGGGAGAAGAAAACATAGCTTTGACAGAAGCCTGGAGCCTGTTGTCATGTACTTTGCTTGCCTGTACCTGGGAGCAAAACCCATCCCTGAAGTTCTGTAGGACTTCCCCCTTGAAGTAGGGAGTAGGAACATGAGGAGGCAAGGGAAAGCTTGGGATTTTCCATATTCTTGTTCTTAATTTAAAACAGTGATTCAGAGAGCCAAGGGAGATGGTTTATCTGTTCAGCTATGGTATAGGTGTTGCCTCTTCTTGTGCCAAATACCTTTGAGGATGGGAAGAGACAACATGGTCCTTCTTGAAACCTGAGAAGAAATTTGGTGGTTAAAAAGAAATGAAATAAAAATCTTGTAGGATTTGAGTCTGCTGAGCCTATGCTGCCATTTATATCCAGTAGGAAAAAAGTAGGGATTATAATCAGGGGGAAAAAGCCCTTAACCAATGGATATGTTATTGTTTAAGGAAGCCTTTTATTTCTGACTGGTCTGGGTAACTTGGTATTTTCTTTCTCTTGGAGAAGGCAGCTGTGCATGGTTTTGTTCTTGCAGCAGCTGTGGTAGCCCATATTGATAGAGTGCTGTGTGCTGTAGGTCTGAGATAAGTGTTGGAAATCTGCATGTTTATTTCTGAAACATGATACAAATGTAATAACTTCTGAAGATCAGATACAGATTAGCAAACATTTGGTGACTCATCCCTTCCCCTTGCTGCTTTTTTTTCTTTCCTTCAGCATGTCATAAATGTTTAGGAAAGCTCATTCATCCCAGCTAGGCGTGAAATCAATCTTTGATGCATAGGGTTGTGACTCAGGGAGTAGAAACAAAAAAAAGGGCCACTTGGTGTAATGTCTCCTCCTATGCTCTTGCCAAATGCCTTCAGCAGAGGGGGAAATCTCTGCTGCTGTAGTTTGTTTGGAAGATGCTTTGAAGATTATGGATCTCTTCCATATAGCACACACCAATTAACTGTGATTAGGAGTGTTGTAGGTAATAGGTTTGCTATGAGGATGAAAAGCAGATGAGAAAGATGAATAGCACAGGATATGAAGGTATGGGCTGGATATGTGAGGGAAGGCGATGGGGTATTGGGAGCCTTGTTCCAAGGGGAGCGAGGCAGCAGGGAAGTGTGAGACGGTCCGGCCTGGCAGGAGCTTTGTCTGGAAGGTTTCTAGGGCAGGCGTCAGCAGCTGGCTGGGAGCTGATATCAAGGTGAGTTTCTGCTTAATCTCCTTGCTCTGGCTTCGGTCCCTTTCTTTGTTGTCTATGTGCCTTTTGCCCTTCTTACAAATAAGTGGGACTACATCTCTAGAAGATCCTTTGGTCTCTTATGCAGCAACGCAAAGAGGAACTTGGAGCCTCCACGTTCTGTCTCTTGGATGTTCTTTCTGGCTTAAAATTAAGAATGTGAAATACATCCTTAGCTGTGGGAACGTTCCTTATCCTTTCACGTCCATCTTCTGTTCACCAGAACCCTGCAGTGCCATGAGGCTCCCCATGCCTTGCTTCCCATACTACCTCTTTCATCCTGGAGGGCTTTTGCCTGTACATGTCTTTCACCTTCTCCCCTTCCCACCTTGGAAATCACTGTTCCAGATTTGTCTGGTGTTAAAGGGCATCTGCTTCACCTTCCCAAAGTTTTTACTGTGTGCTCATCCACTTTGTCTAACAGAGCATTGTTTCGTGATTGTTATCCTTGTGAGCCTTTTAAAATGATCTCATTAATGAACTGTGCTGTGAGTTGAGAGACTGGCAGCGACTTGGTGTTGTGGTTTTAGGGCTGTCTCAGTGGCACACGGGAACCTCTGTAGTGTTCCCAGTGGATGCCGCCTACTCTGGAGCTTGCTATCGCAGGGATGGACTATAACCAGCTTCTTGCCACCCAGGGGCGGACTATAACCAGCTTTTTGCCACCCAGGGGCAGTTATAACCAGCTTTTTGCCACCCAGGGGCAGAATATAACCAGCTTCTTGCACCCTGCCAGTGTAAAGCTGATAAAGCAGCTTTCAGGGTGCTCTTGCTCCCTGTGTGTGTTTGAGCAGCATTGATGTTCGTGTAATTTACGCTGGGTGGACAAACAGGCTGCTTGTTGCTCCAGTGATCGCCCAGGAAATGTTCTGTCAGCTCCACCCTTTTTTCCTGATGTGTAGCACTTCCCTCTGATGCAGTGTTGAGCGAAGCTGGAGAGAGGAACAGGGAACTCGGTGAGTCATTTTCCAAAGGTTGTCTCCCTGAATCTCCAGGGCCACTGATATCCTGGCGTGCAGTAGGAAAAGTGTGTCCAGCAGGTCTAGGGAGGTTCTCCTCCTCGTCTACTGTGCCCTGGTGAGACCATGCCTGGAATACTTTGGCCAATTTTGGGCTCCCCAGTTCAAGAGAGACAGGGACCTGCTGCAGAAAGTACAACAGAGATCTGTGAGGATGCTCAAGGGACATGAACACCTCTCCTATGAAGATAGACTGAGAGAACTGGGGTTGTTTAGTCTTGAAAAGAGAAGCCTGAGAGGGGATCTCATTCACGTACATAAATATCTGAGGGGTAGGGGTCAAGAGGAGGGTGCCAGTCTCTTTTCAGTGGTGCCCAGTAATAGGACAAGGAATACTGGGTATAAACTAGAACATAGGAAGTTCCGTCTCAACGTGTCAAGAAACTTCTTTATTGTGAGGGTGACAGAGCCCTGGCACAGGCTGCCCAGAGAGGGTGTGGAGTCTGCTTGTCTGGAGACTTCCAAAACCCACCTGGATGTGTTCCTGTGTGGCTGCCTGGGTGACCCTACTCTGGCAGGGGGTTGGACTGGGTGATCTCTGGAGGTCCCTTCCAACCCCAAACAATCTATGATTCTCTGATTCCTTACCTTGCTTTCTTTTCTCTTGTGGGTCTTTCTGCCCCATCTCTTCAGTTTCTTTGGGTTGTTCTTCGATGAGGTTCCCTTAATGGAATCGGTCTTGTTGGCTTGTTTTTTCCATCTGTCTTGCCCTGGAGGACTTAGGCTTGCCATCACAGGAGGTGAATTAGCAAGTAAAGGCAATCTTTAGATGTTTTCTGCTGCACGTTTCCTATGGTGACATTACATAAAATCAACTTAGCTCACAGAAGATGAAGGGGAAGGTTGAGCAGAGCAGCACAAGGGAAGGAAGGAGAGGGAAGAACAGATGCTACAATGCTGTTTCAGGTAAAAGCTTCTGTCTGTTGGCTTTATCACGTCAAAATGAGTTGACCATTAACTTTAGCATGGAAAAAGTGTTCCTCCTTCTTCATGAGTATTTCTCCTTTCTTCAAAGGGAAGAAGAGATCCATGGTAAGAAGTGGTGGTTTTTTTATTATTATTTAAAAAACCCTTGTAGGCTGGCATCCATTGTAAGGAGTGCTGCTGTCTCCTGGCGCACTTTTGTCTCCCCCTCATGTTACTTATCTTGTCTGTCTTCCCTAATAAGTTCTTCGGGACAGGAGTGGTCATGTTTGCTGTTTGTACAAGATGCTGATTGATGTTGACTGCTCCTGTGTGCTGTGGCAGTGCAAACAAATAATTAAGTAGCTTATATGTGGCAGGTAGAGACTTGGTGCATATGTGAGTGAATGTGTGCAAACCTCGTGATATGCTAATATACGGGGGGTGGGAGGAGATGTATAAAAAGCACAAGTTTTGTGACTTTGATAGTTAAATGAACTGGTTTTGGGTATGGAGACATGGCAATCCCACCGACAGTGGGTAAAATACCCAACATGCTCAAGGGAATGTACGAAATAGAAGTCTCTGGGTGTGTGGGTCGCTATCTGTTGGAATTGAAGAAACAAATCATTCAACAGCTGGTTCGTTTAATACTGTCGAAAGTAATTGTAACTTCTAATGCAGATGGGCAAAGCTTTTACCCACTTGTATGCATTTGAATGAAAGTAATTGTTTAGTAGGGTGAATGAATGGTTTTAGTCATCAAGTTTTTGTTACCTAGTCTAAGAGAAGGAAGCTGTAATAAGAGAGGTCTCCAGTAAATTCATTTTGACTTAGGCCATTCTTCAGCTCCTCTATCAGAGGGAAGAAATGCCGTATGGTTTCTTCTCACAATGTAAATATTTAAGGGGACGACAACTTGTTGCTAGAGACTGTCTAATTAAAAGTATTAGGAGCTGTGTTTATTTATAACATGGATGAATAATTATTACTCAAAGTCTGAGTAGTATTTTCTTGGGAAGTCCCTCATTAGAAACTCTGTATCATCAAGGGTGAACTGTACTGTTAGTTAATTAGTTTCGCTTCACATCTGGGCAGGGACTTAAGGGAAAACTGCAGAGGCAAATACAACCATATTGTGGACAAGAAAGCAAATCTTCCAGCACCCTTAATATTTTTATCCCGGATAATTATTGTACCTTGTTGTCTGGAACTTAAGCAGAGCTAGTGCTTAGCTGCATGTGTAGTGAAATGATAAGTGCGTGGAGTGGTGTTCTGCGTGGTGCTGGGAGGGAGAGAGAAATTGGGAATGTGTGTGCTTTCCCCCCCAAATTAAAGCCAATACTGCTGGGCATCTCTAAGCCTGCCACGTACCTTCTGCCAGACTGTGTGCCCTCGGTGCTGCTCTGCTTGAGTTATCCATCCAAGGATTTGGCCTCTCTCCATTTCCTTTAGAACAGGGACCATTGTTTGTGCCTGGACAACAGTGGCTGTGTTTTCTAATTCAAAAAAAAAAAAAAAAAAAGCCTTCTGTAAGAGGGCTTTATCATCATTCCTTCTCTGCAAATAGAAAAATAGAAACAGAAAAAGGAGTGACTTCCTCTCAGGTGATAAGAAATGAGCAGCAGTCAGGAGCAGAGCCCTCATCCTTCCCGAGTCCTGTAGTTATTTCATCTGATGTTAGTCTCTTGTGAGTTTCTGAAAATAAGAGTTTATTACAAAGTATGTCAGAACATAAGCAGTCTCTCTCTGCAGAGCCAGAGCTTAGTTGCAGTTACTCATACTCGGGTCCTTAAGCCACTGGCAATGATATTCTCTGACAGGTAGGAATAGGTTAGTGGTCAATGCTGGAGCTGTAGGGTTGGAGAGGCATGGCAGACGATGGTAACACGTAAACCAGGCTACTTCTCATCTATCAGGTTACGGGGCAAGTGAAGTTCCTGCACTGTTGGCTCATGGCCGGGGCCGGGCAGTGCTCTCCTGCATGGTCCCACACACGGAGTGACTTCCAGCCAGCCCACTTCTTGAAGCTGTCGTTCTTTTTAGTTACGCAACACTGGTAGCTTTGACCTTTCCTGAAACAGAGCAAAACCAAAAGCCTTTGGGCTTCCTTCTTATTTTCTCAGTTCTTGAATAGTTGTGGTTTTAATTTTTACTTTAAGAGCTGATGCTGTTCTTTTTGGACTCATAAATAGGCAGGTCTTACGCCATTTGTCTTTCTCCACATACACCTAGACAAGCCCTATCTTTTTATTACCACTTACCTTACCTACCCTGATACCTGGTTCCTACCTTTCTCCTGCTGGGGTCTCCACCTGTGCTGTATGCCTTGGGGTCGTTCCTTGTGAGCTGACTGTTGTCCTGGTGGCTGCTTCTCTGTATTTTTCTTGAATTTTTCCTGTGCTCCTTCCTCCTAAAGGGAGAAGGCCTCTTGTACTACATGCTTTCTTGTAATATGAATTCATCCACTTTATTCTCCCTTCTGTTCTCTCCTTGTACCATTGAAGACTAAATGGAATTTTTGTAGCTTCATGCCTCATAGCCAGATCTTGATTCTTTGTGTTTTCATAGTATAAAGGAATCCCAGCTATACCTCTTTGTAGTGTTTTGTACAGCACAAACCCGTGGATGGTTCCGAGAATTTTAGTTTTGTGAACTTTCTTGACTTGGGTGGGATAGGAAAGGGTAAGGAATTAAGTAATCCTGAAACAGTGAATGGTAGTGTTAATTACAGATACAGCCTGCAGGAAAAGGAGAGCCCACCTTCTGTATTGATGCCTTTTGTATCTGCAGAATCCTCACAGGACAGGAAAACTGACTTTCTGAGACTGATCTAGGATGGGAAAGTGTGTGTGTGTGACAGGACAAGAGTTTGCTTTGGGCTCAGGAGAGGGCGAGGAGGTGCTCTGACCTCCCTGCCTCTTTTTTGCTTTTTATCTTGTTTGACTATCCATTAATCCTCACATCAACAACTCTGACCAGCCTTAATGTGTGTTTTGTAGCTTATATCTCCCTGTGAATTATTTTTGCCTGTTTACTCAGAATTGTTTGCTTCTGTGGCTAGTAGTGGAGTAACCAGAATTTAGCATGAAGGCTGTATTGCGTGATGCTAAAAAGCCTCACTGTGCCCTTGTCGTGGAAAGGGAGAAATTCAGATATGGTGATTTGATTTAGTATGTTCCCATCATACACTAAAAAAGGAAAACTTACAAACTGAACTGGAAATGATGGCTTGATTGTGTTAGGATTTCCCTGTTCAGAAATAATCAATTATTTTCTGTCTTTGCCCCCCCTTCCTCTCCAAATTGGATCGAATTTAAGCAGAGCTGGCTTTGCTTCCAAGTACTGGGCTTCTGCAAAATGTTACAAAAATGAATCAATGTTTTTGTGGTTAAATTATTAGTTCATAAGAAATTTCAGTGGTTCTACAAAGCAGTGTTTTTCCTGGTTTATGCAACCAGTGACGTGAATAATCTCTGCATTGCTGAGGCTGATCCATCTGTTGACATGCTATTGGAACAGCAGTGCATTTAACAGTATTTTAGATTTGGTCAAGTGTTTTCTTATAGTTTGGTAGTTCTCTTTCTCTGTGAGAAAGCAGATGCTGAAACTGGTAGACCTGGAGTATAACTGTGCTGAGCTCACAGGAGAGGAATGACTTTGTTCAGTATCCTGTCTTCTTGCCCTGCTTTTGTATTGTGTGAGAAATACTGAAACAAAAAAGGTGTATTTTTGGGTGTGAGCAGCTGGAAGCTTAATGAAGATTCGTCTGCTAAAAGCTGATGTTTTCCCCTTCCACATGTTTCTGTCGATCTAATGAAGTACTCTCTGCATACACTCTTGAATTGCTTGTGCCCTCTGGTCATGAAGGCTGCAAGAACAGAACTTTTTGTTACTATAAGAATATAACTTTAGATTATAAGCATGTAACTTTTTCAGGCGAATGGGATTTGTTCATCAGCCATGTTTAGCAAGTACTTTGTGGCTGCATCCCGCAGTCATCTGTCCTGGTTTCTTTTATATTTAGGGAAGGCAAAGGAGCTGTACTGAATACGGTTAAGACTGACCAGGGGTGGTCTGGACCATCTACTTTAAGTCTCTTGAGTTCTGCCTTAAGACCTTTAAACAATGGCTTTTCTACGTGGACATCTGAGTCCAGCTCATGTTGTCTGCAGCCTCTCATCCTAAGCTTGGGGTTAGGAGTAAGAAAGACCAAGCTGGAAGAAGAAAAGGGAAGGAGAGAGAAGCACAGGCAACTTTCTGTCTTGAAACTTGCAGCCTGACTTAGGGAGGCGGTGAGAGAAGTGGAGACTTCTGCCCAGTTTTCAGAGACTGGTCACACTGACCTTTTCAGAGCAGAGGAAGATGGTGACTAAGATCTGTTTGCTAAACCTGTAGATGTAGCCAACCTGTCTTTGTGTGTTGGAGGTGGCTTTTTCTGAAGGTCCCTAAGAAGCACAAAGTGTTTGTGACACCAAGGTTGAGCATCGGAGGGAGAACAGGACCTGGAAGGGCTGAATCGTGGCCCTACCTCCTGCTTGGAGTGTCTCATCAGAAGCTGAGGGAAATGCTTTCCTACAGACCAAATGCTCAGCCTTACATTTGAGGACAAGGAGGGACACAGAAACCAGAAAGGGATGGTTCTGCATGTCTGGCTTCGTTGAAATCAAGTGCAATGGGACCTCTCCTGCAGCAGTTCCTGGTGGGCTCCTGCCAGAGGCAGACCTCTTCTCTGAGACCTCCCAGATCTCCTGCCAGGGGCAGACTTCTTCTCTCAGATCTCCCAGGTCTAGTGTTATTTTGCCAAAAGTGAAGCTGAAGGCTTGCTGGCAGGATACGTGTGTCCCGGTGCCCCATGGCTTGAATGACACTGCCAGATGGGCTGCGTGCTCGAGTGCCTCTGACCACTGGCAGGGTCATCGCATGTCTCAAGGCTTAGTCACCTCTTAGGTGAAGTTGTCAGAGTAATTTTTTTTTTCTTTTAGTTTACCAAACTCACTAAATCATTCTAAAATGCATGGAATATCGTTTGTACTTAGTCCAATAGAAACAGTTGTTCCAAAATTTTTGGGAATGCATTTCTCAATGTATGCTTTCTGTAGACTCGAAATTGCTTATTAACTTGGTGATGCACCAAGGCTACTTTCTGAAATAGATAATCTGATGTACCCTCTAGTCCTCTGCTTAGTCAGTGTGTGTGTCTTTAAAATGCTACAAGAAGCACAAATATAGCTGGAGCACCTAGACTGGAGTCTAGGGACAAAAATAAACATGACATTATTATATTAGACTTGGACACAGTTCTAACCGGTGGTGTGCTTTGATAATTTTGACATCTAGTATTTTTAAGCAGACTTGACTTTAAGGTTCCTGGGCTTTGCTAGTTTGGTGGCTAAGCCTTTCTCAGTCCAGCATTTTTTCTCTGAGGTTCTTGGTTTGGTGTTTGTATCCTCCTTTAAAATCTGTTATTACAGCCATGCTTGTGCTTTTCCTTGGTCGTACAAACGTGGCAGTTAGACACGATGCCCCACCTGCCAGCTGCAAATACTTTTTTCTTTTCTCTCTCTCTTTTTTTTTTAATGTACATAAGGTCCAAATTACACAAATTAGCAATCAGCTCCCTCTCTAGCCATTACCTTACTAAAGCACTTCTGTAGCTCTCTTACCTCTCTTCCTGCACTGAAACTCCTAAATTTAGTAACACTGAAGCCCGAGGGTTAGAGTTGTGCTGTGAATTTGCCACGGCTCATTTCGTTTGCGTTATACTCAGACTGATGAATGACCATTCCCCTTCTTCTGCTCGTGAGTTTGACTCTGGGGCTGCTCTGGGTCCATGTCGCTGCTACTACTCCCCCCACTATACCAATAGCTGTATTTATATTTGTGGTATCACTAGCTACAGGCCTTTCTATTTTAAGTATCCCTGGCATGCTGTAGCCTTTCCAGATCAAGATTTGCACTCTTAGGGAAATTGAAAGGTGCATCCAACAGAAAGCAGCAAGCTTGCAAAACGTTGGATGTACATCAAGTTTCCTTGAGGCGTACCTTAAGAGAAATGACGGCTGGTTATGAATTATGACTGCTTGAAGACTTCTATCACTTACAGAAAACTAATGAGGAGAGATTTGAACTGACTCTGCTTAATTTTTTTTTCCAGTGCCTGTACGTTGGTAAAGTACTTCTGGTTTCAGTGCTGGATAGCTGTTAACTCAGAGCCTTAAATAACGTGGAGTTGTCACTCATGGTAGCATTTGCTAAGGACAATGCTCTGCCATGTTCCTTCAGTCTGTAATCTTTTCCTAAGCTTGTTTGCAGATAATAAAACTGGTCTTGGGCGCTGGCACCGGTGTGGAACAGCAGTGTGCTAACCAACCTCGATGTGTGCGCGTGTGTCGGATTCGAGCAGGGAAAATGCTGAGGGCTGACTCACCAGAATGTTGTTTTGGGGGAGGGAAAGGGGGTCCAGCTGCTCACCATTCCCTTACAGTCGGATTTGATCTGTTAGTATTTTAAGAAGGCAGTTAGGGAAATTTGCCATCTCTGCGTGGAGTTCTGTGCTGGGCCTGCTCGATGGGGAGAGGAGAATGTGTGTAAGGGTTCAGTGGTTTCTTGTTGGCTCAGCTAACTGAATTTTAGTCATTGTCAACATTATTAAAAGCTTACAGGATATCTCTATTTAATTCCATTAAGCGAGTGTGGCTGGTAGGAACATTCAACCTCTGAATCTCTTAAAATTACAAACAGGCAAACTTAATTATAAAGATTAATAAAGAATATAACAAGGGCACTGTGAGTAAATGACTTGTGTGGAGCCTGTGTAGCAAAACATGCACAGAGCAGTTACTGCAGAGCAGCAAGACTCTTGTTGCATTTAGAAATGCTCGTCTGTCTTTCCGAGGGGTGTTGCCTGAGCCACATCGTTCTTGGTCCCAACTGAAGGCTGAAACCTCTCTTAACTTGGATGAATAAAATATTTTTAAGGATATGATAAGTAATTGAGGAGACAAAGAGTAAACTTCAGGGTCTCTGGACCAAAAATAATTTGGGTTGGAAGGGACCCTTGAAGGTCATCTGGCCCAACCCCATGGCTCAGTGTCCCAAGTTCAAAGTTGGACAAGGGTCTAAGCAGCCTTTTCTAGGCAAGCTTTGCTTCTCTCCTGAGGATCACTAATGAAAAACTCAAAAAGTGTTGATCCAGGCTTTAACCCCCTTGAGGATTACTATTCGTAGCCACCCTCCACATGTGGCTTGACCTGCTGGGCACTTCCCAGTGCATTTCACTGCCTGGATGTTCCTGGTTTTGGAACAGTCTCAGCTGTACCGATAGGTACATTAAGGGTGGGAAGAGTTTGTTTCCTACTGAAGGATTAATTGCTGATAACTTCCACATCCTTCTTTCTCGGTTTTGTCGTTGAATATTTTCCAGGACCTGTTTGGTTTTCTTTTTTTTCCAATAACTGTTCTGGCTGGAAAAACTTCAGGCTGGTTTTCAGTGCCATTCAGTCAGGAGCAGCTAACATTAAGAGAAAAAATCTCAAACTCATTTGCATTTTCAGAACTTGTGGATGATTAAGTTTTCAGTAACAGAGTTTTTTTTTTTCTTTAAGTGCTAACTAAATATGTGTACGTACAAAAGCTGTGTTTGAGCGTGCTAAGATTAAGCCAGCTATAAATAGCATCTTCTGTGACCCTGCTGGAGTTTTCTTTAAGCCTGGAAACACTGAAGTGTGTGTTTTGTCAGATTTGAATCATGAACCCTGAAGAAGAGCTAATGAGTTCTTATTTCTCACCCCTGATCTCCAGCTAGAGCATTCTTTATATGAACAGCAGATCAGTCTGAAACTGTAGCTCAGGCTTTATTTCCCTTATTTAACTTAATTTACTTGCTTTGTTCTTTGAAACATTTTTTTCTGCTCCACTTGGTGTGTTCATGAAAATAATTATTTTCAACCCCTATTATCAAACCCGTGCAAGCTGTGCAATTGTTGCTGTGGGTGACAGTTCTCAAAATCTGCCTTATGTTCTGTTGTACTTAAACCCAAGCCTTTTCTCCTGAACATTCTTGTAGCTTCTACCCTCATGAAAGGCCTGGCTTTCTCTGCTATTCTGTCTTGCTTTCCTGGCAACCCAGTGAAGAGGTGTAGTTGGGATTAAATGATCAACCTTTGGGACAAAAGCCGTATTTTCTGCTACTTGTCCCAGTGCATCTGGTTGTAGGCAAAGCACCCGTTTGCTTTTGGGGCCGAACTTTGATTCTGGGCTTTAAAAACGTTCTCAGCATGAGCTACACTCTCGGGGGTGCAGTTACCATAACTGCTAATTATGTTTTGCCAACAAAACAAGAAAAATGGTTAAACCTTTCCCCTAGCTTGGTTGAAATGTAAATGTTTTGTATGAACACATTAGCTGACTTTTTTTGATAGGAAGCAATCAGATTGTTTTGCATGCCTTTTTGTGATGCAGAATTTCTTTCAGCATATATTAGTATTTAAACTATAGTAGACGTTTTGGTCATAGATTGAGTCTTTGCTTCAGAAATCTTTCCTTTAAATTTGTCTTCTGTTTCTATATAGAACAGAATTGTAAAAAATAAATTTCAATGCTTGACTAGCTCTTGTTTGGCATGAAGTTGTAGAGCACTTAAAATTCCTCATACAACGGCTTTAATTGCTTGCTAATCTTGCCTGAAGATTGGCTGAGAATGTCAACTCCGTTCTCCTGTTGCTTATTTTCAGTAGCACAGGCTGCAAATCCTTGGAGAAAATGTCCTCCCAAGTATTTACTGTAGAATGTGAGTAAAGGCGTGTGGAAACCCTTGCCTGGAGGTCAAGCTGTTGACGTTTAGGTTGTTGGCTGTTGGTCTGACAGACGTATGGCTTTTGTAGAAGGAGTTAATAATTTCTTGGTGTAATGCAAAATCAACAACCGGTTGACCTGAGCCCCCAACCGCGACCCCCGTGGAAGGAGACGGCGCGCGATGCTGGTGCCAGCGCTGCCGCTCTGCTCCGTGGCGCCTTCCTCAATGAACTGGACGGCGACTGACCCATAGCCCTGCCTTCCTCTTTCCTTTCTGCATCGTGTTGAGCTTTGATGAATGTGTTAGTACTCATGTTGGTGGCTGTTCCCTCTTTTAAGAAACAAATCTTGCCCGCAGTAACTCTGTATCCACGGTGAGTAATGGAGAAATCATTGCTCGTTAATGATTCACTTACAGGTTCCTGTATTGCTGTTACTCAGTCACTTGGGTTGCTGTTGTCTGCACAAGTATTGCTCAGACGAGCACTTAGACCCGATTTTCATAGTTTCAGTAGGGTTACTGGAATGACAGGATGGCAAGTGTTTGCTTTGGGTACTGATCATCTAGTCCAAACTATATCACTCCAGGGCTGGTCCCAGTGATGCTCTCAGATGGCTTGTAGAAATTTTGTGGCTTTTGACCTTGGTGCTACTTAAAGACCACTTTAAACAGTTTTTTTTTTGGTTTTGTTTTGTTTCCAAAAGCTATGCTTGGCTATTTGCTTAAAGACTAGCTCACAATTTACCTGCCCTGGTGTGTGTACCTCTTCTATGCTAAAAAGATTAAACACTAAAATCTACTTTTCCATTTTGAAACTTATTTTCAGGTAAAATTCTCGTCGCGGCCTCTCCAGAGTGTTTGCTTTCTACACGCATGCTTGGTGATCTGCTTTCCTGGGAACTGCGTGTGCTTTGCTGCTGCAGTTACAGGAATGGCACATCTAATAAAGGAACAAAAGCAAACTTCAGCTCTTTTAGTAACTCGATTGTAGAAACAGTGTGCTGAAAGAGATGCTTGGGGTTACTGAGTCCAGCCTTTTGTCTTTGTGGTGCCTGTCATATCCTCCCTTGGCTGATTGAGTTACACAGACGAAGCTTGCCTAATAATTTGGCTTCCTATTTTGTAACAGTCATTATTGTAAGCTGTTTCATGGTGCCATTGTTCAAATAAACTAAAAAAAAAAAAAAAAAGAAAAAAGAAAAAAAGAAGAAAGGCTCGCACAAGAACAAGAGGATGCTTTCGCTGTTTCTTGCTTGGTTACTTCCTGTGGACAAAAAACCCACATCACTTGCCATGCAGTGCTTGGGATTATTCAGCAACAGTCAACCCATTAATAGAAATTAGTAAGTTAAAAAGCGCTAGAAGCTTCAGGATTTTAACAGTATGAAAACACTGTGGCCTGACTTTTAAACATTCAGTATTTTTATCTTTTTATTCTTTTAAATTTTTTTTTTTTGACTGATGTCTACTTGCCCTCCAGCATGGGTGGCCAAAGCCCAGCAGCCCCGAGTTGTTTCCCGGGAGCCCTGTACAGTCTAACGGAGGCCCTGGGCTTGGCAGCGCTGCGGTTCGATCCGAGCTGGTCGTTAAAACCTGCTAGAGAGCAACAGCTGCTGCTCGGCCACGCTGTGAGCATGGGTGGTGGCAGGAGGAGGCTGGAGGAGGCTCTGTCAGGTAGAAGCATGGCAGGCTTTCTGATAAAAAGGGGTAGTTTGCAAGCCAGTTATTTTTATTGCTTTTAGGACTGCCTGCAATTGATTTGACTTGAGGTAGAAAGGTCAGAATACTTTTCACAGGAGGCTTTTTTTTTTGGTTTGTTTGTTCTGTGGCTGCTTTTCTTTTTCTTACCAGTAGTGAACCAGGCAGGTCAGGTTTTGTGCAAGGAAATCCTGTGTCATCATTCTCCCACTGTCATTTTGCAGCAATGGCTTCATACCCTCTCCATTTTTTTTCCTCTCAAGTTGCCCTTCTCTGCTTTCTCTTCCCCCAGCACTGCCCTTTCCCTCTTGTCCCACCGATTTGCTCCTGGAGCGGCGTCGGTGCTGCCGGCAGCGTGCCGGTGTGCCGGCGGGGAGCCGGGCGCTCAGCCTGCCAAAGCACCTTTGCCTTTCTAAATTCATAAGCTCCGGGATGTCGCATACCAGAGAGCTCAGGTCTGCATTTGCACCGAAAGTAGGAATGTCTCTGTTAATATTTATTTATTTATAAATTGAACTCTTAATACCCAAAGTGAAGGAGCACAAAGCCTGATTAATTTGGTTTTTTTTCACGTGGGACACCCCTTCAAAAAGCCTGAGATTGCTCTGCGTGTTGATCCACATAAATTGTTCGAGAGACCTGGGCCTAAGCTCCTATGGGAAACGGCACTGGATCAGTGAAAGAAAACATTCAGCAATGTGCATTTTATACAAGCATTTAAACTTCTTTTTATTTTTTTTTTTGTTTTGTTTAGTAATAAAAGGAACAAAGCTATTATTAGTGACCATGGGCTTGGGAGTTTGCTACAGCAGCAATAGTTACTCATCTGTTTTCATTTGCAGAAGTATTCTAACAAAAGCAGCCACAAATGCAGTGCTGGGGTTAGGAGGTAGATGGTAGGAGTGGAAGTGCAGTTTCTGGAAGCCGGTGCTTACTAAGACCTTTCTGTCTAGTCTTGGTTTTGTGGTTATCAGGAGCGCAGTTCCTGGTGAGCTCTTGCCTTGCTGGATCGAAACGTTGAAAGAATGAATTCTCTGGGTAAGTCCTCCGTCCTTTTTCTTCTCTTACGCTGCAGCGGAGTTGTGCAGAACCTTTGTCATTTCTGGTGCCAGCACGGGTTTGCATCCGCACGTCAGCTCCTGCAGCTGGCTCACAGCACTTGGAGAACAAGCAGTGCTATGTGATTATTTCATGTGATTTTTTGCCCCTCTTCCCATCCTGGCCCAGGTTGGAATAAAATTGAGAAATTACCTTGACTTGCAACAACACAAAACCCCGAACCCACTCCGAGTGGTAAATATTTCCACTCTCCTTTCTTTTTCTTGTGCACAAGACCTTGGTATGTGCTTTCATGTTCAGCCAGGCTGGTTCACGGTTCGCTTCGTGCGGTGGGGTCGGCGCTGCCTCGCCACTGCAGTTTCCTCGGGTGCAGTGAGGGCAGGTGAGTTTTCAGCTGAAAACGCCATAGTTGAACACAGCCCGTGGCAAAAGAGCATTGGGAAGGGAGAATGAAATACTCCTGTTGATTTCTTTAGGTGTGAGACCATGTCCCAGCTAAATGCAGTTACGATGCACTGAATTTAATGCTTGAATTTAGTGATGTAATTAAATTTTCAGTGAAAGTCGCTAGTAACCTCATTCAAATCTCCCCAGCCCCGCAGAGCAGTTAAGAGTCTGACCTTGCAATCTCAGTTTAAAACCTAAGGTTGCTAGGACAAATACCACCCAGAATACCTTGAATAAGTAACTCACACTTTCTGAAATAACTTTCAGAAATCGCTGTTTGCTTGGCTGGCTGCGTGCTGGAGACGTGTGCTTCAAACCATGGGAATGCAGAAGACCTAAATGGAAAGCAGGGGTGGAGAAGGAGGAAAGCTCTTGTTTGTGCTTTGAGATCTGTTGGGGCAGCTGAGCCATGGCATAGAAAATTCCAAGTATTTTTCTGGTGTCAGAAATGATATTTTGTGTGGGTTTTAGATAACAGATAAGCTGGGGAGCAATAACTGCGCTGCTTTATCAAGCTGCTTACAGAAACTTGAAATTTAACATGATAGCTGAATAAAAGGTCTAATCTGTATTTACGGTCGTTAATGATGAGAAACTGCTGTTTAAGAGGATAGATTAAGTAATTGGAATTAAAATTGTGAATGTATTTCTTTCCCTGGATTTTATACAAGCCATTTTTCAAAGAAAACATACCTTCTGTCATCACTATGTGAAATAATATTTAGCTTTCCAGATACCAAACTTTTGGAAGTAGATCAATACAATAGGAAAAATGTTGCACCTGGTGATATTTTTACACACGGTATATAGCAGAACTTTTATGATTTTTAGGAAAAAAATTTAAAAAAAATATTAATTTTTTTTTAAAAAAAGAGAAAGTTAAGGTTTTACAGGCACAATAAAATATGTAGACACAAAAGTTTGAAATAACCTGGCACTAAAGGGAACAAAGAAGCCTTCACGCTCTTGAAATGGGATTCTGCACATAGAGCCTCCATGGCAAACAAATTTTTGAAGTTTACTTTAGCAGTAATTCATACCACGATTATGTTAAATAGAAATGGAAGGATATTTCCAAGCAGCATGTTGTTTTACTGCTATGCAGAAATGCAGTTTTAAGTCTATCTTCTGTAGGTTGTTTGGGTTGTATTTTTTTTGTGGTTTTGTTGGGTTTTGGCTTTTTTTTCTTCCCATGTGTCTGTAGGTTCCCAACCCGACTGGAAATACATACATTCATGATTTTAGTTGAAATGAGGAAAGAATATGATTTGGCCATTCTGTCTTGAAATTCACTGTTTAAATTTTTATGCTTTGTGAAATTTTAACCAATAATAAAATGCATGCCGGGGAGGTCCCACTTTGTATTTGCGTATTTGGTTTATTAGTTCTAAAGAGTTTTATTGCATTTAATCTGAAACGAAAAATTATGAAGATGGACTTTGCGATAGAAAACTCAGCAACTTTCTGCCAACATCAATTTTTGTTTTGCTGCTGCAGTTATGATGGAAAACATTATTGTAGAAAAGCTCTTATATATGCTTCTTGGAAGGTTGTACTTGAACAGTTGATAAAATGATGGCGCTGTTGAATAATGCAGTGAGAAAATGATAAATCAGTTGGAAATGAGGTTTTTAAGCTCCTACAGCTAAATCTAGAATGTGCCAGCTGATTTCTAGCAAAAATGACTTCTCCAGGATTTTTGGAGCACGGCCTCTGCATACCTATTACCCCAGGGAAACAAGATTGCTGGGGGCACCTTTTTGTTTAGGGTGGGGGAGTATCGGCCCAAGGGGAGGGATGTTGGAAAAGGGGTCTTGCCCGTGAGTTATCCCGTGGGACTATGTCCTTAGAGAAATACAGGAGGAGGTGCCGTGGTTCACTGAGCAGTTTGGGGATTTCTGTGGCGTGGTTTTGTTTTGAGGACACTGTTCTCAGCTTATTTTCTTTAACCTGTTGGAAGCGCCGTGGTCTTCTCCTAGAGGTGAGTCAGACCATTCACAGAATCACAGAATTACTGAGGCTGGAAAAGACCTTTGAGATTATCAAGTCCAGCCTATGTCCCACCACCACCACATGGGCTAGATCTGTTACTTGTGTGTGGGCACAGAGAGGGCTTTTCACTCTCTCAAACTATGATCTGGAAGTGCAGCAGTCTTTTACTGCTGTTGTTATTTTTTTAATAGCAATATATTGAGGTTTTCCTTAAATAAGGAAGGATACAACTTACATGGAAGCGTGTTTTATTGTTTCCAAGACTGCTTGTATCAGAGTCCCAAGTGCCTCCCTTGGTGGTACTTGCTGATGCTCCACCTGCAGCCCCGTTCTGGGCCACTGCAGTACCAAGGTCTTGTACTTGTTTGAAAACCAAAATGCTTTGGCCTGGGAACTGCATTATTCTGGCTGGTTTTGCAGTCCCCAGTTTACTTGGTGCTGTTCTGCAGAGGCGTGTGGTGGGATGAGTGGTGAAATTTGATTTTTCTTTTTTTGTTTGTTTGTTTTTACCTAGGACATTTTTTGCTCTTGTTTCAGGGAATTTTTGAGTCCCAGTCTGGAAAGATTTAGTGTGCTGGATTTCTCATAGTACTAAACACTTTTTAGATATTTTTTTTTAAAACTCAGACATAATCATTCAAATATTAAAGATTTCAGTTTCAAACGGCCAATGTATGGCCATAGTCATTAGAACATACTATCTAATGTATTTGATCTGCTTTATTTTTTTTTAATGTAACGTTTTCTGCTTGATGTTGCAATGTGTTTTGTAGATCATGTCTGCTTTCCCCCCGTTATTGTTCAAGAACAGTTTTAGCAGCATGAACTGATGTAAATGGCTTTAGAAAGCGCTTGCTCTGCCAGACTGGAGGATGTTTTTCAGGTTGCATACTTTGGTTTTGTGTACTACTTAATTATTTTTTCAGATTAAATTAGAATGTATTAGAAGAGCACCGGAGGCTGAAGTTCTTTGTTCCCAGGCTGGAAATAACATGGCCAGTGAAGGTGGTGGTGTTCTGCTCTGCTTTTGAACTTCAGTGGAAATTCTGGATGGCAAGTCCGGGTCACTGAAGAGCAAGGCGATGCCAAGGGTTTGGGTTTTACGCTGGTGTTACAGACTGAAAGGTGCTTTTTTTCTTGTGAATAGATGTTGCAGGAGCCTAGCATGTTCTCCTTCAATTGTGTTGCTTGGCAGAGCCATCTAGAATCGTAAAGGACGTGTGTACGTTGGCTGCACAAGGTGGATGTTTAGTTCTGTCTTCACTGCCCAGGCTGTGTGTCCCCAAGTGAGTCTCTGCTCAAAATCCTTGTATTGAAATTCATTACAGGTGACGGCATCTTTGTCAGATGATGTGTGTTGCACTCTTCAGCTGCTGCCTTGTCTTTGAAAGGTGTCCCTCTTAAATCTGCTCTGGACTGAATCTCTTTTTTTCTCCATGCCTGCTGTCTTACTTTCAGTTGTCTCTTTTTGTAGCAGATATTTTTCATTTGTGACCTCTCATCTTTGGGTTGTCAGTTGTTCATTGGGCTTTGAGCAACATGGGCTTGTGGCAGGCGTCCCTGCCCATGCACAGGGGTTGAAACTAGATGGTCTTTCAGGTCCTTTCCAACCCAAACTATTCCATGGTTCCATGGAGATGATTTTTAAGGTCCTTTCCAACCCAAACTAGTCCATCGTTCCATGGAGGCTGCTAGAGGTACCCCGGGGCTGGTGAGGAAGCCATCACCTGGAAACCAGAGGAGGCCTAGGTGAAGAAAGTGTGGTAGATGTGCCTTTTATTTGTTTTCCTATTTTTATTTTGTTCTTTAACTGAAGAGAGGCAAATATTATGCTCAAAACTGATATGACCTACTTAAAACATTTCATTTTGGCAAATCTTCTTGATGCTGACTCTGCGGGCCGCTTAAAGGGAGTAACGTGATGTGGTCAACAGAAGGAAAAGAGCAACTGAGGCTGATTGTTCTGATGTGAACGAGTAACAGCTGCTCCTTTTCATCACCTGCTCCCACAGTTTTCTAACTCTAGCTGCCTTTTGCGCTATTATGTCAGTTATTTGATGGGAGTTCTTGCCTATTTAAGAAATAGTGACTTGGAGGAACTTTTGTGTGACAGAATGGCCTTTACTTGGAGCTTATTTTCAGACCTTTTCCTAATGTTAGTAACTGAAGTTAGTCTTATCTGTTGACTTGCTCCGTTTGAACGTATGGCTGCTCCAAGTTAAGGAAGCAGTGGACTCCTCTGGTCTTTGTGTGATTCAGTGGACAAATCTAGGGAAAAGTGTAGCAGCCAGACACAAAAGGTGGGGTCAGCTAACCTGTGTAGTCACTTAATTGCAAAGCAGTGACAGAAGCACTCAAGTTATTTCTAAATTAGTTGGAAAGGAGAGGTCACGGTTTTGGGGTGTTATTTATTTACTACTTTAGTTCAACATTTGGGAACTCTAGCTCACTCAGCTGGGATAATATGGGAGCGGATAGAGGCAACGATGTCCTCGAAGGTGGAGGCAAGAGAGGAGAAAAGGCCTCCAAGAAACTGCAGCATGATGACGGCTGATACTCGCTTTCCAGCCAACCCAGCATGCTGGGATGATACAAGGAACGTTTTGTTAGGGTCCAGGTGGGCTAGTAACTCTAGAAGAACATCTTGGGTTTGGTGGGACGTGCTGAGAAGCCTGTTCAAGCTCGCATGCTCACCTTTTGGAAGGATTGCGTTTGGCCATGTGGATGTGTGTGATGGCAGCAGCTTCTGCTGCGTGCAAAGCCATATTCCAGCACTACTTGGCATCTTTATGCTCTGCCCAAGAGTTTGCTTTGTCCCACATCTGTCCCCTTGGAGCCTTTGGCTGGAGGGCGTCTTCTGTGGCCTGTGGTTTGTTACTAGCCGCTTCATTCCACAGTGACTTACTTTGATTAGGCAACAAGTCTTTATCTGAAGGGAAGCAAGTTGTTCCTTCACCAGTCCTCCAGTTGGAAACGGTTTCGGGACTGGATTTCTCAGAATGGGACTGTTGGTAGCAATTTAATCTTATTCATAGCTGGCTTATATCACTTGGTGCAATGCCAGGGTTGTTCTCTCCTGGGTGTTTGTTTGTTTCTCTGCTGTATTTATAGACAGCAACACTCATCCCCTCCAACCTCCATTTTGCAAGATTAAAATGCCAAAGTTTTCTTTAGCTTCCCACTATAAAGTGGGCTCTTGTTTCTCTCGTCACCTCAATTTCGGCTCCTTGTTCTTGAGCAGAATGGAAGGAGGACTTATTGCCCACGAGCGCCTACGCAGATGTCTTGTCCTGCAGGCACTGGTGTTTCTCCATCCTCCCTGGTGTTACCTTGTCTGAAACAGCCTGAGGCTGCTGCTTTTTGCTGCAGTGCTGGCCACTTGTGTCATTACAAGTGACTCATTCCCCTGGGCTCTTCTCTGTCCCATTGAGTTTGAATTCATGACAGAACTACTGCTCATGGACTGTATCCTGTTGTGCTTTCAAAGGGCTTAATGGGGTTGTGGCAGCTCACCAGAAGGATGAGCTGGTTCTCCTGAGCTACCTTCTGAAACAATGAGGACCAAATCCAGCACATACAAGTTGAGGGGAATTTTGCTCTAATCACTGAGGTTTGGTTTTTTTTTTCCCCTCAGAAGTCTCAGTGGATCCAAGCTTGGAGCCTGAGCAGAGGCATTAGGTACAGATGTTCAGGTTACAAGAGAGGAGACTGAAGAGCTTATTTTGAAAGAAAATAAGTGGGAATATGAAGAGGGATCCAGGAATGCTGGTGAGCAATTCACATGTGTAATCTGGTAATAACCTTAAATGCTGTGCCTTCATCAGGGCAGACAAAGCAATAGGATTTTACTGGGGTGTGACCCTGGTCAAGGGTACCAGAAGCTGCAGCGTGGTTGAAGGTTTGGAGTTGTCAAAATCTTTGATTCTTTGAAAATTTCCAGATGGTGCTTGAAAGAGAGATTATAGTGGAGGTGTGAGGGGGACAGGACCAGGGAGGACACCGCAAGAGCCCGAGTACTCGCTCGGTACCGTACTCTGCTGTTCCTGAACCCACGGTGCACTGTTTATTGGGGTGAGGTCGGCGTCTCACCCTTTGCCTTTTTACCCTTTTTATCCCGAACTGGTATAGTGCCAGCCTGCAGACTGGGGAAGCAGGGACAAAGCTCCATCTAGTGTGTACAGGGAGGTGCCTGGGAGCTCTCAAAATAAGAAGAAATACTGCAGAAGATGGCTTTCTCTAGCCCAGGCATGGGCGTTGCAGTTTCTGAGGATATCTTTTTTTTCCTTTCTTTTTTCTTTTGTCTTTTTTTCCCCAATAACTTGTGAATAGGATTGCAAACACTTTGACTGTGCAAGTGTTAATTGAGTAACTCTGGCATCCTGACGGCTGGTGCTCATTTTCTGTACCCTGGTGTGTGTAGAGGTTAATACTGGCTTTAATATGGTATTGAGTACTCTGCAATGTCAGTTCTTGGCAAGACCGAATATATGCCCTTCTATTAAGATTAGGAATTGTGTTGGTGAGGTTATAGCTCTGTGAAGAGAAAGGACACGGAAGTATAATGAAGTATCAGGTTATGATTCTGACTGATTTGTACAATCTTAAACTACAGTACGTGGTAGATAATGCAAGTATAAATGGGCAAGACATTTTATTATCTGCTTTTAAAAACAAACCAACAATGACAGATTGTCTTGTTTGTTTTGGAGGTTGCTAAAAATAGACTTCTCTTTATTTATTTATTTTTTTTACTTTTTTTTTTTCCCCTGAGTACTTGGAAAACCAAGTGCAGTTCTTGAATGTGGTTTACCAGCAGCCTCTCTAGAAGGACAGGAAAAATATGTCCAGTGTACTACACATATACAGGCAACTTAGTCTCAGGCAGCTACTAAATTTCTGAATTCAGCAAATGGCTGTGTGGCAAAACCAAGCTACTATGATTTAATACAGGTTTTTTGTGTTTTGTTTTTTTCCCCCCTGTGGCTAATGAAGGAAACCTTTTTGTTTGTTGTGTTTTCCTTAATCCACTTATGATGTCTGGTTCTTATCCAAAAATATGCTGCTTGTACTCATACCTGTAGTACCTCTTCTGCTGCCAAAGTCCACTTGGCAGAACTTGTCCCCGCTTTGCTGTGGTAGCTCTTAGAAATCTGCACGAAGTTGGGATCAAGCACCTGTGTGGGGTTTTGTTGCTTCTTTGCAGCTTTTTTTTTTTTTTAAAAAAGTTTCCAGCATGTTGGAAATATTGGGGATTCTTTCTGCTGGAGGAAAATGAGGAGGAATAGAAGAAGGTGAGTGAAGAGAGGGTGACATTGGCATCTGAAGCATTAGGTCGAGGTGAGGGGATGGGTTCTAGCGCTAATCTTTCTCAACCAAGAAGGTAAAGAAATGGGAGGGTCACTTTGCTCCCAGCAGTGTGTTTATCAAGCATTTATTTTGGAGAAACAGGCTGCTGCTACCAATTCCAAACTGAAAGCCATTATAATATGTATTTTTTAGGGACAGCCTAACTGTTGGCTGCTGGGCTCCAGCAAGTCTGGAACTATACATCATTTCTGGGTGACTTTGCTGCAAGTTTATAAACTAAGGGAGCACTATATAGTCCTCTGTCTGCTGCAGCCTAAAATAACAGAAGGTGTGAATTGCTGCCCCGCGGTAATGGTGGGTGCTCCCGCAGGTATTTTGCCAAGGTCACGAATGCTTAAATAAACCAGATTAAACAAAACCCTGTTGCGAGAATTCATGATTAACTGTAGTTTTTGCAGGATTTATTAGCTATAAGCTAAGCGCCTGCCTTTCTTTTTTGTCCTGGCAATGAAGGCAGATGTGAACTTAAGGGCCAGTGAAATGTTTTTTTGGCTCTTGCCTCTGTTTACATGATTCAGGAGTTTGCAGTAGTTCCACAACAAATATAGCTTTGAACAGAAATAGCCATTCAAGTGCTATGCTTCTGGCAGTGCAGAAGAGATTAGGAGGGTCTAACGAAAAAGGCTTGTAAATAGTTTTGAGTTGGCTGCTTTCTTTCAAAAACAAACCAATAGCTGTGATGTATTTTGAAAAGTAAGAAGGGGAATTCCTGCAGCAAGTCAGGTGGACAGCATGTCACACCTAGCTGTCATTAAGCTGTGCAAAACATGGGCCATACTGAACAGTTTTACTTTAAAATAGCCTTTTTCTAGAACTGCAGCAGCTGCATTAATTTTGGGGATTTTATTTGGTTGCGTGAAGTTATTTCTGCGGATTTTTCTTGATGTCTCCTCTTTGAGAAGAGCTTATGCTTTTTAGATGCAACGTAAGATAGATACAGAACAAAAGGGTGACTGCAAAGTGAAATTAAGGCTGTGTATTAGCAGAACTGTATTTGAGAAAAGAGTTATGAGTAGATAAAGGAGGATCTTCTTGTATATATTTTGACACTTTGTGAAATCAAAAAGTATAAATGATGCTTGCATGTTTTTGGGTGGGACTTCATTCTGTATCATGTTTTTTATTTGGAATTTCTTTTATTCACATGCGACTCTAGCAATTACTTTCCTCTTTCCCTCTCTAAAGTGTATGTGAACAGTTTCTGTCTAGAAACAAGGTGCAGAATTGCATTTTTAAAATTTTTTTTTAAAATGGAGGTTATGACATTGAATGGCCTAAGCAAGAGAGCTGCAGGCTGTCTCTTCTGTAGTTGCAGTTGGGCAATTCCTCCAGCAAATGACTGTCATGTTGTCTGGCCTCAGTTAACAAGTTTGTGAGACATTGCTAATGCTTTCTTACACAGACAGCTGGAGCTCATCCCACCTTCTTGCCTGTGCCGTGGGTACTCAAGACAGCAAGGACAAGTACATCTGTCCCGCAATTGCAGTGTAAATATCCAAATGGTTGGTAAAGGAGCTTGTTGTTGATTAAAGACTTCCCCTGCCTCGGTGGTCCCAAGTCATTCAGCCTGCACAGTGAAGCAATCCTCTTTGTGCCAATAACTCTTCCACAAATAGCCAAAAATGTAGAACTGTGAGCAATGCTTAAGGACTCTAAAACTGAAGTCTCCTTAAAATGTGTGGATGTTGAAGAATTGGTTTCTGCAGGCTGGAGAGTTGCTTTAGGGAGAAAAGTTGCTAAAGATGCTTCCTGATCTGCTCAGGTCCTGTAAAGAAGCTAGTGCTGCAGCTGGAGGTGGATGTGAGAGTTTGCATAATATCTCTGCAAGATTATTTTAATGTTACAGTTGTTGTGGTAATATGTTTAGAGGTTATTCCCTTGCATGGAGTATTCAGGCAAGTCATACACACTGGTAACACTGAACTATCACATACTGAATTAACTTTGTGGTTTCCATTATGACTGACTGGAGTTCTTAATCATTTAAAGCAAATCTTCCATAAACACTTTCCCTTTTGCTGCTAAAGATCCTGTTTGCTCAGCATACCAGAGCAGGGATATCATCTGTGTGAGATGAGGTTTCGAGATGCCTCGTCCTCTTCGGAAAGCATTGACTAGTGCAGTAACAGCGAAGTCAGTGAGCGGAAAACCTCGGATGAGCAGAAGGGTTTAAGCTGGGAATTGCTGGGTCACCATAAGCCTCGGGGAGCACGGTGGCATTTTTGGCTGGGGGAGGAAATCTGAGCTTGTGAGTGGTGGGTGCAAGCTGTGAAGACAACATGGTCAAGGCTTGTTTTCTGCAGGGCTGCCTCTCTGAGTAAACTGGCTATGTGTCTCTGTAAGTGATGGATAATTTCTAAAGCAAGATATGATGGAAAGGTGATGTGGAGTCAGATCTGGGCTCTGTGTAGTTGTGACGTATCAAAAAGTGCGGTCATCACATGTCATCTTCTCTCCAGCGACATTGTTATCTTCTCTGCTTACCTAGATAAAAGAAGGTAAATTCTGTATTACAAAATCCAGAACTACAGAGGGTGTTAGCGGAGTGTTATCTCCTCGCTTTTTCTTTTATCACTTCTTGGCTGATTTAGCTATCTGGCTTTTTGTTTTGCAAATGTGTGTAGAGCTCTTTAGTGAGAGAAGTACGCATAGATGTAGTGTCTGAAAAATGACTTGCAAAGCCTTTGACAAGGTCAGGCTTTCAAGTGAAAGACAAATTCACCTCATGCCTTTTTTTTTAATTTTCTTTTTAAAAAAAAATCTTCTATAAGTCTGTGATGGCTTTGAAAGTTTGAGGAAGAGCACCAGACAAACATTGGGTCAAGCAGTCAGCTACATTTTAAATTCCTTTGACCCTTTGTGGAACATTTTTTTGGAGCTTGGCCTTTGTGTGTTTAGGTGTCTTCACCCACCTGCTCCTTTTCTGCTTGAGGGATATTCAGCCTGTTTGAGTGGAGGTGAAACTGGAGAAATGGTGTGTACACCGTCGCATTGAGTCTCCATCCCATTACAGACACACATCTAGCTTTTGTGAGATGCACCTCCAGTGGTTCCTCCACCTAGGTGGAGGTTCACGTAGGTGGACCTTGAATGTATCCCAGAAAACAAATTTTGTCTTGCACCCACCCTTCCACTTCATCTTTCTGGTGATAAAGATCGTGAGAAAACTGCGCCATTACAGACAGCCCTTATCCGCTCCTCTGATGGCATTAATGGCCTGATCACACCCCTTTTAATTAATGAATGGGAGAAGTGCTTTCAAGGCTGCCCTGCGTCCTCCCGTTCTCCCAGCCCTGTGCGGCTGGACGCCCGGACGCGAGTCTGAGGGTCCTCAGGAGTTTGTGCGGTACTGTTGCGCAGGTGAGGCAGGATGTAGCGAGATGCTCTGAACTTCTGGGCTGCTTTGGAATCCTTTTGTGATATCTGAAGACCTTGCACGTGGCAGCCTCAACACCAGCCCTTCTCTCCTCCTCGGTAGGTCCTGGGTTGTGCCGTGGTGCTGCTGCTCCGTGGGGATTGGAGTTGCCAGGTCCTTATCAGGAGCCACCCCTGGAGACTTTCACCCAAGGGTGCTCAGCAAAAGCCCTTGGGCTTGATGTTGGGGGAGGCAGGGGAAGATGGAAGCTGTTGGATTTCAGATGTTTGTGCCTGGGTCCTTTGACAGCTTCTGTCTGTAAGTGGTGCTTCCCCGCAGCGATGGCCCCGTGAGCAGATCGTGCGATTGATCTGTTGTGATGGGAGTTGTGTTCTGGGAGGTAAAAATGCCACGCTTGGGAGCTGGCTGCTGTCTTCTGCAGAGCGCCAGGAGCTGTGGCTCTCATGTTGTGCTTCTTGATTATATCTCCTTTTGCAACTTTACTTCAAGCACACATTCGGTCTACTGGAGGTTCAATATAGACATAAAAAACTTGGTGCATTATAGTGATTATTACATAGAAATCTTTGAGGGTATTCTCAGTTTGCAATTATTCATCTCCTTTTTGACAGGAATTGTAACAAGGACTGTAAAAAGTGACCTGTGCAGCTTCTGGATAGAACCTCTTTAGTTTTACCTTGTTTCTTAATCTGATGGTGATCAAGCTTTCCAAGCTATACTGCAAGCCATGTCCCCACGTAAGTGGGCATTCAAGCGGATCAACTTAGAACATTTTATTAAGTCAACACTCATGCAAAAGCCACCTCCAGAGCTTAATAATTATTTTCTGAGCGCTCCTGGGTCATGAGAGAGATTTTCATTAAGTTCAGAAAGCATTATGTTCAGCTGCTTGTGAAGGTGTGTTTTAAAGACAGGAAGAAAAATGGAAAACTACTAAATGGTGTATAGCTGCTTAAAAAAAAAATTGTAGCTGAAGAGTAAATGGAATGTTTTGTTTGCATTTGGTTTTTTGTTGGTGTGTTTTGTTGTGGGGTTTGTTGTTTTGTTGTTTTTTTTTTTTAAAGACAAGTGTATCCACTGAATTAATTTATAATTCAGCCCTTAGCTCTCACTTAATAGATCTGCATGGTGGATATTTGAGAGATTTTTTTATTTTTTTTTTCCTCCTCCTCTCTACTGACCAGGGATGCCCAAGATGCATTTGAGTCTGTGGATGGATGCCCGTTGGGTTGAGGATTGTTCTATGGATGCAGCCCTTGGTGCATTGGGTAACCAGTGCTGCTGCAGGAGGGCAGCTCTGAGCTGGTGTGGCTCAGGACAGAAAAGCACTGGAGGGACAGAAGAATGTTTACTGTGATGATGAAGGAGCAGATGTAACAGCAGGCAGCATGTCTCTTTAAGCATATAACCTCACACGGAGAAACCTTCTTTCCTACAGAGGCCTGAAACACAGTTCTTGCTTTCTTACAAAGGCTGATAAAGGTCTCCATGCCGTTTATGTAATTGCTCTGTCCTTGGCAGGAAAGGACATACAAGAGTACCAGCTGTTGGGCTGTGGTTTTTTTTAACATTGATACTTCAAGCAGCGCCAGCCAGTTGGCAGGGTGAGCGGAGCATCGCTGTAACCTGCAATCAGTTATTACATTTTAAGAATGAAGAACAAAGTACTACAGGGAAAACGCCCTACTAGTTCTCTTGTATTTGAAATCCCTTGCGTTCACTGAAGATAAGGGAGAAGAGATTGTCAAGTGGGCTTTTCTGTTGTTTGTGGGGTTTTTTTTGGTTTGGGGTTTGGATTTTTTTGGGGGGGGTGATCTGACTCCACGTTGCATTTTTTTTTTTTTCTTGTAGTATCCTTCTGTTTTCTGACACCTCACCGTGGCAAACAGCGATGCTGGCTGACAGGTTAGATGCTACTAGAAGCGTTGTTGCTTCAGCTGCGTGTACTGGCAAGAAAAAGGTTTCTGGAGGTTTTACTGCTTGGTAGAGAGACTGAAAACAGGATCTGGACAAATAAACTTGTTTATTACTCTGGTGGTCATTGAACAGGAAAGTTGTTGGAAGGTGATCTCTTCTGATAGTATCCTCTGGAGGTCGAGCCAAGTGTTTGAGTTCTGACATTGGCAATCTCTCTTCTGCTTCCTTCAAAGATCCAATTTTATGCTAATGTCAGATATTTAAATGTGGGTGCCTTTTCTCTATAAATAGTTATGAATGAAACACAAACATTTAAATCCAGTGTTATTTCTTACCTCTGACCTCCAAGATCCGCTGCAGCTCAGTGGATTTCTTGAGGTGCTAAATCTGCTTTTCTTGGCTGATTTCTCTGTGGCCTAACGCATTAACAAACATCTGGCATGAAAGGAGGAGAGCAACAGCTTCCCTCTTGTGTTACATTTCTCTGCAGGACAGTCAATCTTGCCAGAGCAAGTGGTTTGGAAAGCTCTTTTTAAAAATAAAATGTATTTTATTTTTATTCATCTCTGTTTGAAGAAGCTTTGGTTTTGAGTAGATAGTCTGTGTGTTTAATCGTTGTAATTTGTCTAAGAAACTCTATATTGGAGGCTTTTCTCTTTTCTTTAAAAATAGAAATAAAAGCAAAGCTGACTTAGATACTTCTCAGTGAAGTCTCTTGACAAAAAGGTAACTAATGAAAAATGTTTGTAAACCTGACAAGTTGTGTGAGCAATGCGTGTGAACCAGGGAACTTGTCTGATCCATTTATAAGAATCTGAGAACAAAACTAACCAACCAAAGGCTGTTTTGTCTTTTTGTCCAAGAGAACAGAGGCAAAATAATAGGTACACATCTGGGAAGGTAAATAAAAGTTACGGTCTCTGTAATCTCTTGAGATGATGGCAACAAAATCAGGCTTGATTTTAATCTGATCAGTTGCTTTTTATTATGCAACGGCCACCTGCATTATAACTTATGTATACAGTAACTAACATTTCCCAGGCATCTGTGCAACGGATGTGTAATTTAAACTTATTTAATAAACCATTATCACGCCATGATTAATTGGATTGGCACATGACACTCATAACTAATAACTCTCAGTCGGTATTACACTGTGCTTATTAGACTGCTAATGGATAACCGGTTTAATCATGTGCCAATTAAAAGGATGAGTCGGTTTCATTTATTGCAATTAAATGGTATCCATAAACCGTGTTTGCAGGAAGTATCTAAATCACATCGTGTATCGGTTGTTGTGGGGGGGCTCTGTAACCAACTGAACGTAATCCGGGGGTGACTCAGTGAGTTGTGAATCCACGTGCCCGGGCGCGGGGCCGCGCTGCCGTTTGGGGCACCGCGCTCCATCGCGGGAGAAGATCTGCCTCTGCAGCAGCAGCCCGGCAAGGTTAAGAAACTTTAAAGAAGGGAATTTTCAAAACTCTCTTGATGAAGCCTTTGACATAACAAGTCGTTAATGGATTTATTTTTTTAATTGGGAAACTGAGTTTCTGACAAACCTTCTCCTCTTTGATGTCTGGATGGCTTGTGGTGATGAAACCCAAACCATCTTCCATTGCAGCCCGGAGCTGCGGTCGGGAGGAAGGGAAGCTGGGCGGGAGGACGGTCCGTCCGCGTTGTGCGTGGGACAGGCTTACGGGGTGGGATACCACAATTTCAAAGAGATTTTCCACATTTGATCAGCGCCACTTGTGGTGAGTGGAAAGAGTTCTGGTGTGGTGAGACCACCTGGTCGTCAGGAGGAGCTTTACAGCCCTGGAGGATTAAGAAAGGGGAAAATCTGCATGGCAGGAGCTGTCTTGTGCTTGTCCAGGTTCCTTTGCAGTGCTTGTGAGGGGAGCATCTGGTCAGGCAGCAGCTTTTACCCCCGATAAATGCGTTAGTTGAGCTCAGGTGTGTTGCTGCCTGTGTTTCGGGGCTTGTGCACCTCTCCGCTGTGTAAAATTAAAATGTGCATAAATAAGAGGGCGATGCGTCTGATGAGCTCGCAGCTCTGTTGTAGCTACGCTGGTTTCTGACTTCTCTTTTGAAATAAGGATGAAAAGGGCAGTCGGTGATCTTCTAAGAGCTTTTTCTTCCCCCTCATGTGACCACCAAAACCTGGTGTTCCGGGTGTAAGATCAGATTCTTCTTCTTCTTGCTGGTGTCTGTTCTTTTTTTGACACTTGCTTAAAACATACAGTGCTCGACCTTGCGGTACCTTTCTAATTACATCTTCTTTTTTTTTTTTTTTTTTTTTTCTCCCCCCCCCCCCCCAGTGAATAACTAGAATATTGAGTAGAATTAGAAAAGAAAGAAAACACACCGGATTCTCTGCCCTTTGGGGGAAAGGTTTGGCAGAACAGGGATTACTGCTTCTTTTGAAGACACAATGCTTGCGGATTTTTGACAGTCAGCACTGGACTCCTGAATCATCTTCAAGAAGCTGTAAGGAGGGTTGTGGAGTTGTTGGTGTGGGTAGAAACAGTCATTGTGTGAGCGAGATGAAGTTCCTGGCAGGGGCTGTTCGAAATGCTGTGGAAATAATTTATTCTTCCCTCTCTTTTGCATTCCCCCAAATTTTTAGTATATGGTAAGGTTCTTCTGAGATGGTTTTCAGCCTGCTTGGCTCTGGTACGCGGAGAGACGGTTCAAAGTGAGAGGAACTGCTGGGTTACCAGTTTTGCAGCATTAGGTATTTATAAAAAACTCCAAATGAGAGTCCTGCTTTTCCTCAACATGAAGAGAATGAATCTTCACTTGAAAAAAAAGCATTTGAATGTCTCTTTTTGCCAGTTTGTTACAGTGGGTTCCAAGGTGGGATATGCAGTATTATTGGTGGGCAGGAAGAAAATTAGTGCTTCAGTAATACATGGATATAATGCATGAATAAATTAATATGTATATAATGGGTGTGTATGTTCAAACAATTTATTTTATTTTTCCTGGTAGGAGTGTGTGATTAAAAAATAAAAAAAAATTGAGAGACCACTGATCTATAACTATCCTGGTCATGAAAATAAAGCATCTACTCAGGTTGGAAATGTGCAAGTGATTCAGATGCGCAGCCAGGAAGCATGCTGCCGGGCTTAGATGTGAGAATGTTTCGCCCTTAATTGAAAGGGTGGTGTTTTTTACAAGTATCACAGTCAATGACTTGTCTTGAGCAGCTAATTAGTACGATTATTCCACAGCTGCATTAGTTTCACCACAAAGGTTTTCTCTTGTTTTATCAAAAGGATCAGTGTCTCTGTGAATGTTTCAACCTGACAGGTCTTAAATAGCAAGATGGTCCCCTCCCTTCCCTCCCTGCCCCCAAAATGCTCACTCTGGAAAAGCGGAGTTTGATTCTGCTTTTTCAATTCTTTCAACATCAGTCCTAAACAAAGCCAGAAAACTTCCAGCAGCGCCAGCTCCTGTTGCCCAAGCACAAGCAGCTCTGGTCCCAGGTGAGACCTGGAAGGGATGCCAGCTCCGGGACACCTTTGCAACCTGTCCCATCAGCATCGTCCTGCAGATAGTACCTAAACCCTGGAGCCAGAGGTGGGGTTTGTGAGAGCACTTCTCCTCCTAGAGCCAGAGGGTTACTGCTGGCTTCCCCGGGTACGAGCCTGGCGAGCCCTTTCCTTTCATGGGCTGACAGCAGTCAGCTGGAGCAGTCAGAATCAGAACCCGAATATCCCAAGTTATACATGCCTGTAGCTCTTTCCCATATGGAGTCATGTATTCTTACCCCTTCCAACGTCCTGCCGCTCAAGGGCGTGCAGCTTGGTATTTACATACCCTAATTGTTCTGTCTTCTGCTACAGAAACATCTTATAGATGGGTTTTAGTTCTGAGGGCTTACAACATGATGGGTTGCTTCAGAAGCTGTCCCTGCAGTCCTGTGGTTTGTCCCACACCCCCTGGTAAGAAGCTTCACGTGCCAGGGGCTTGGAGATCACCCTTAGGTGGTGAAGCAGTGCAGTGCACTAGCGCAGGCCGACCTGGTGCATTTAAAAAGTGTGGCTGAAATAACGCCATTATTGTTGTTTGTTCTGCCTGTTCTTGTTTCATGCTGTGCTTGGAAGATGCTTCCAGGCCTGAAGTGGGAGTTGGGTTTTTGGGGATTTATGTGAGTCTGCTTTCTAGCTATGAAGATCGTCACTGCCAGCAAATCCAACCCTGAGGTAGTATCTTGCAAAAAAGAGCCAAACTTTATGTTGTGCTTTTTGTAGGAGAGTCGGATTTATTTTCATCTATTTGTTTTTGAGCTAGATCGTCAGACCTGGAGTATTATCCATACTTATTATTAGACTTGTTACAGCCCTTTGTTACTTTTTCTAAAGAGAAATACGAGTGCCTGCTGCTTCTGTAAAAGCATTTGCTTTTCTTCTGGATGGTTGCTGTAGAAATTGAAACGACAAATAGCTCTCCACAGCTGGATGTTGGTGTTTGGAAATGGTCAGCTGCAGTCAAGTTAAGGCAGCCTAATGTGGCTGCTAAGTACCTGAAGTAGGTCGGCTCTGAATCCTCCCTCGCACCGCGCTGTATCCTCACCCATCCCGCCCCGCGTTCTCCTGTTAATTCTTTGAGCTCCGGAGCCGCGATCCCGCTCGTGGAAGCTGAGCTTGTCTCTCTCTGGTCTTCCCACAGCAATTCCGAGCATCCTGGCGCTTCCAAGCCTCCCTTAAGCTCCTCCAGCATGACCTCACGAATCCTGCTACGCCAGCAGCTCATGCGTGAGCAGATGCAGGAGCAGGAGCGTCGGGAGCAGCAGCAGAAGCAGCAAGCAGCCCAGTTCATGCAGCAGCGAGTACCCGTCAGCCAGACACCTGCCATCAACGTCAGCGTCCCCCCCAGCCTGCCCTCCGCCACCCAGGTGCCCATGGAGGTCCTCAAGGTAACGCCAGCCTCTCTGCCTTTCTTGCGCGCCTCGAAACGGACTTTATGGGATAGGGACGCGGTTATTAAAGATTTTTTGGCAAGGAAGCTTTGCAAATAAGCTGCCGCTCTGGCTTGGTTTGCAGCATGTTTTGGGTGTCCTGGTAGGGAAGGATGGAAAACCTTTCTGAAAAAGTTTGCGTGATTCTTGTTTTCTTAAAGCTTTGAGATCTCGGGAGGGAGGTTTTGTTACAAAACGCATCATTTCCCTCGTTTTCCCTTTGGAAACTTGTTTTTGAAAAGAAGAAATTATTGATACATATTCAAATCAATATGTTGGTTTTTAAAAGAAAGCAATGAAATATTTTTATAAAATGGAGTCAAACCTCATTACAAAAGAGCTCCTTGGAAAGCCTTAATCTGAAATATGGGTGAGTTTCCAGCCTCTTGCAACGAGCCTCCGTAATCCTTTTTTGCTTAAATGACTTGTTTGCTCTTAGTAGCTTTGGATTCCTTGTCCCACTGGAAACTGTAGGAGCTTGTTAGTGTCCCTCTGTCAAAGGGGATGTAGCTTGCTAATTACTCGGGAAAAACGTGAACAGCCCTAAGAAAAGAGATAATTTCATGCGCTGATTGCGTCCAGGCAGAGTGAAACAACGCAAAATGCGTGAGTAAGAGAACGCAGGACCCTTTGGAGAAATTTGCTGGCGTATTTCATGAAAAGAAGATTTCCATTAGTTTTGAAGAGTTATCTATTTGCTCTACGTTATTATTGCTAAACCTTATAATTGCAATCTGATGATCTGTAACCGCTTCCAGTCGGTGAGCTGATTCTTACCAGATACGTTAACTGAGCTTGGTTACAATCTGCTTGTAGGTTGCTCGTCGCTGTTATGTATCAATGATGAGCGATCAGAGATTTAGTTTTAAAATAAACTTGCAGGCTCAGGATTTAGGAGCACTCTGTGTGGCGGGTTTTTGGAAGAAATGTTAGGGTGGTTTTATTTATTGAATCTGCGTTATGGTATTGTGTTGACAATGCCAAAACTAATACTTTAATTGGGAGTCATACTCGAGTGTGGTCTACGATCTAGGAGCAAAAAGGTGACAGCTGAATTTTGAATTCTATCTGTATATACCTTCTATTAAAAAATAAATATAATATATACTTGGAGTGTGTGTCTGTGTGCTTTCGGACTCCAGAATTGACTGAGAAGAGCTTTTTTGTCTAACATTTGTGTGTAACAACTTTGTTAAACTTGTTTCCAGGTTTTGACACTGTAGTTGTAATTCAGATCCAGGAGATCTGTAGGTGCTATGAAATGTTTTTTGTTTTTAATGTACTTAAAAAGTATATGTTATGTTTTTACATCCTTTCATCTTAATACCTTGTGGGTTGGTGTTTTTTTTGTTTTGTTTTGTTTTTTTTTACATCTGTCTGAAAGCTTTTTTCTCTGACAGTGTTTGTTTTCTGGTAGTATTTTGCTGTTCAGGAAGGAGTGTGGTGTCTTGAAGAAACATTAGCAGTTGTCTGTTATAGTTCATTTTACAATCGCATCTTATATGAGAGAGGAGGGGAGGCAGCCCTTTATTTCTGAGGGACAAGCTACTGAAGACGCTGCAGCCAGAAGATGATGCTTGGTTATTATAAATGAGGTTACTAGGAACTGACTTGTCACAGGATTTATATACAAATCTGTAACCTGCTAAAGCATTGCTAGGGAGCTTGGTGTAAAGGACTTGAACCTGAAGCCTCATCCTTCAGGGTTACAAAAATACTTGTCCCTCATGTCCTCCCAGTGGAGCAGGATCTCCTGGAAAGACGGAGAAAACCTCCCCTGCGCTCATCTTTGGCCCAAATGGCAGCGTGCATGATCCTGTAGAACAAAAATCTAAGAGAATATATCCTTAAGTGGCTTGTAAATTCAAAGTAATAACTGGCAACCTTTTGGTGACAGGAGTGTGCGTTGAAGGTGATGGTTGTGGAACCGTGAGCTGCCTGCTGGAGCAAAATGATGCCTGTTTTCTCATCACCTGCATTCACCTAAGTTACAGGAAAAAAACCTCAAGTCCTTTTAGTCTCTACCCATGAGAGGGGAGAAACTGCTTTGCATAGTTTGGCTACTTGTCTTTTTGGTGGGGGAGCGCAGCTGAAGGTTCATCCTCACGCATAAAAGTGGACCAGTTCTGTACAGAACAACCACCTAAGTAACAGGAAAAAAACCCAAACAAGTCCTTTTAGTCTCTGCCCATGAGAGGGGAGAAACTGCTTTGCATAGTTTGGCTACTTGTCTTTTTGGTGGGGGAGCGCAGCTGAAGGTTCATCCTCACGCATAAAAGTGGACCAGTTCTGTACAGAACAACTTAGCTCAAAATACCAGGCTTGAAGTGCTGGGTCTTGCTGAAACTTCAGCGCTGATGCCCTGGTGAGAGTAAGATTTGTCTGAAAGGTCCATAATTTTTTAAAAAAATTTTATTTTTTTAACCAGGTTATTTGGCTCTGAAGATGAGATTGACAATAAATCGGGGTCTTCCTGGTGCTGATGTGCTGACAGCCAGCTCTGCCTGCGGTGATGCTGTGCGAGTGACATCATTTCCCTGCAGCTGCTTTTTACACTTCAGTTGTTTTTTAGCTGTAGACAAATTTTCCGTATGAGCTGTACAGAAGTTTTAATTGGATAAATAGGGAACTAAGTTGGTAACTTTATTATCCAGATGGTCTGGATTTAGTGACCTTTAAGAATGAGATAGGCATGAAGGGGATTTTTACACTTTCAGGAATCTGCAAGGCAACTTTCTTCTAAAGAGATCTTTTGGAATATTACTGCACAGACAAATAAGACCAATGTAGTAGCTGGTTTTGTTTGTTTGTTTTGGAACCTAGCTTCAAGAAAACCCTCTCCAAGCCTCTTGAATTTGTTAGCATTTTGTATTTTTAATTACATTGTGTGACTTGCCTTTTCTCCCATATCTCACCGTGTGAGGAGAGTAATACTTGCATAGTTGTGGACGGTAATTTGGAGTGACCTGTTTAAAAAGAAGCCAGAAGCGTTAATAAGGTTGGATCTTATATTTGTTTTCAAAATGTCCATTTAGAAACCATACAAAAAGAGGAATAAATATGAATCTACGTCACCTTCCATAGGAATCTCCAAATTACATCATGTGGTATGCTCGAGGCCATATGAATAGATAGGATTTCATTTTCTTGAGTAATGACTTCTTATTGCATCACTTCTCTGCCAAGTGATGTAGCTTGGCAAGGTAGGAAATGACCTGTTGGAATTCCAATTTTGTGTTCTTTTTGTGCAGCCTAATTAAGAGATGGGCTATGAGTGGCTCAGTATTTCTTTGAATCTAATAGGAAAAGGCAGGTTTGCTGCAGCTGTGTTAGCCATTCAGCTTCGCAGATGTGCAGGCTGCTTTATCTTTAAGCACTTTCTCATCCATCTCTTTTGGTAGTTGAGAATGTTCACCTCAGATGTGTCACAAGAGTTTCTTTGCTTCTGCTGCAATTCACCTTCTTGCTCTGCCTTTAAAGTAGGAGCATAGAACTCAAAATGCTGTTTGCTGCAGTACTTCCCAGGCCCGTCAGTGTCGCATCAGGATCTGTACCTGAGGTACAAAGTAAGTTTATATTTTTATTTAAAAGAGTTAATTTCTTTGCTTTTGAGGTCTTCAGTGGGTTATTTGATGGACTAACCTCTTCTATATGAGTGTATCTTGGTTTTGTATACTTAATTGGTATTAAGAAGCCATTCTTTCTGCTGTTGATGACCGCAGTTATTCTCTTGTCTGGTAGGAGTCCTTGTCTGTTAGAGCAGAAGCAGCACTGCAGATCTCGGGTTCTGTATTCCAGAGCTGATCCTTGGGTTCTGGTTGCTGCCTTCCTGTCAGCAGGGCTTGAGGAGGTCACACGTCAGGTCCCTGCCTGAAGTCACTGAGACCTGATGACAGGTTGGTTAGTCCTGTTGCTCCTCAGTCATCCATTTGCAAAATATTGCTGCTATTAACCCCATACCTTGTGGAGTTAAGTGTGTGAAAGGTGGTGAGAAATCCTTAGTTATTAGAAATTGAGAGAATATGCTCTTCATTTGTAGTGAAGCTGGTCTGTTAACCAGCTTCCCCATGGCTGTCTTGGACTTCATCTATTACCGTCTTCCTGTGGAGTATCGCAGAATTAGCTTTTCTCCTCTAGTCCTAGCTGCTCCCTGTTGATGATTATTCAGGGAGCAGCTCTGCAGGCAGATTTCCTATTGAGCAACTTGCAGGGTTCTTGCAAAATGGGCGATCTCCACCTGCCAAGCTACTGGCAGCAGCAGGGCAGCTCCTCACCTTTGACAGGCAGTGGTACCTGAGCCTCATCTGTAGGGTAGTTTTCAGTCTTCTACATCAGTCCAGGCAGCTGATTTTAGGATTTTTTCATTCAACGGGAAGAAGTGCTAACTTACATGACTGGAGTTTTATGTAATGTCCCTCTGGCATCTTCACCAGAGCTACACTCTAGCAGTATGGGTAGAGTGCTCACTATCCTTTACAGACTTTTAAGAGACTCAGAAGGAAAAGAATTTTCCTTCATCTAAAAGATCTGAGGGACCAAAAAAAAAAAAAAGCCAAGAAATCAGTCTCAAAGCTGAAAGTGCCAGCCGACATGCCTTATTCTCCCAGTCAAGGCTTGCAAGATCCTCTGCATGGTTTTTTGGGTTAGTCTTTGAGAAGTGCTGATAGAAGTAGATGGACCTGAGATGTTGATTAAGGCTTGCTTTTGGTGATTTCTCTCGTGTATTTTCTTTTTTTTTTTTCTTTTTTTTTTTGGTAAGTGCAGTTGTCTCAAAGTAGTCTTATTTACAGAATTTGCACTGGTCTAGGAAGTGAACTTACTGCAGAGATTCGGGAGTGGTCCAAAGGAAGTATGAGGACTCACCTGTATGATAGATGGTATAAACATTGTAGCTATGCTGTGCACTTCATTTTGTTTTGCCTGATGTTTTACATAAAGCTCACTGTTCAGAACAAGCAATCCCCGAAGTACTTTTGACTTGCCTGCCCAAAACACAACGTGACATTGCAGAAACTGCAACTGGCCCGAGCACACTTCTGTCCTCCATGGGAGGCGATGCGCTGGAGCATCCTCGGGAGTCAGGAAAAGAGGCTCCAGGCCAGATTTGGCCCACAGAATTGCAGTCCAGTTCCTTTGAAAACATCACTGGGTGCAAACCCTCGGTGGGTGTCTGCTGGTGTGTTTGCACAGTGGTGCAGATGTCTTTCAGACACTGCGCAAGCGCTTTATGGGTAATGGGCCCCTTTCAGGATGCTGACATCTCCTTTATCTTTGTTTCTGGAGGGTGAGCAAACAGTTCCCTTGCTCCAGGAGATCTGGCCAAGGTGGGTTCTGCTTTGTTTGTCTGCAGCTGGAGATCCCTCCTCTCCGTGCTCCCACCTAGCGCCTGCCCTTGCTAACTGGGCAGTGCACCCCAAAATGTGACATCTGTATGAAAACATACAAAGCTATGAAAACATTCTTACTGTTTGCTTTTAACAGACTGCTAGTTGTGTATTTGACTACAATAATGTTTATAATATGCTGGCCATTAAAAAATTCCGCTACTGCTAAGGACCCTGCTTAGGACTCCCCCTGCCACACTACCTAGGTTGGTATCTTTGGGGTAGATGCCAGTTGTTCTTTTGGTGATGAATTGTGGCTCTTTACTGCTGCATCTCATCATTGTGGCCTTTCTTTTTTCAGCCGGGGTCCTAACCAAGCTGAAATCTCTTCTTTTCAGAGCCTAGAACCAGATACTGCTTACTCGCTTTATTATTCTGAGAGCTTTTGCCCAGCTCCTGGACAGTGTTGTGAGCTGATTGCTGCTGATACTAGAGCAGGTCTGTTTGTCTCCTCCTTCATGCTGTCCCGCTGCTGTAGTTCATACTCATCTTTTCCCTTACAGCAACTTTTCTCGGAGCGGACAGGAGCCCAGTGCAGCAGCCACGCTGCTTGGAAGGGTGCAGACGACCGGACCGGTCTCTTGCCTTCACCCTCAGGTCATTGTTCATTCAGATTTTAAATGCACCACCACGACAAGCTCTTTGCATCAGTTATTCTGTATTTCTTCGTTTCAGAAATGCCAAGCATGCTTTCTGAGTGATGTTAATGACTATGGACACACACACACACACACATATATATATATATAAAAATAAAAATACCTCCTCCTACTTCTCTAGTGTGCTTATCCCAATGAGAGAGCCGTGGTGGTAGCGCAGTCCTGCCTAGCAGGGGGAAGGCTGTCAGTTAGTGATAGTGTTCTTTGTGTAATAATTACCATAAAAGTTCATTATATGGGGGTCTTAACTCACGGTTCTGAAGAATGGGAACAATGGGACGCAAAGATAAACGTGTGGTAGAATCTGCTACAGTGAGTGTGTGTTTGTGGACGCGCTTATCTGATTGAAAGTTAATTTAATCTAACTCGACAATGGTACATAGTAGTGTGAGTGTGTGTGTGTTGGTGTGTTATGTAAGCACGGTGTGTATTTGCAATTGAGAACTTAGGCAAGCGATTTGCCAGACCAAGTCTGGGTTAGCTACAGCTAGAACATTTAAACTAAGGTTGCTTACACCCAGTGGCTCTGGTATATGTCAGCCTACAGCAAGTTCTTCATAAAGGAAAACCTGGACTTAACTGCAGAACCACTAAACCCTCTCTTGTCTCCTAAGCCTTCATGTAAGTATCTCTCAGGCCTTAAATGTTTTGCTTGCTGAGCGGTTTGAAAGCTGTTCCAAAACAAGCACTGGTGCTGGATGTCTGTGGTTAGTAATAGAGGTAAAAGGTAAACTCCTACTTAAGACCTAGGTTATTAGACATTAAAAATGCATGGAATTCGAGGGGGCAACATGCTTTGGCGTACAAGTATCGGACGGCTTGACTGCTGGTGCAAAACACTGCTTTCACCCTTCGTCTCAAATGTCCTTTTCCTGTGGGTGCGAACGTGTGCGTCGCCTGGCTTTTGAGAGAAATACTGTTCTGATGAAGCTGCCTGATCTTTTTGCCTTGGCTCTTCAGTTTTGGTCACTTGCTCCCAAAGCAGAGGGACAAAACTGTGTGTGCTGCAACTGAATTCTGCTGCTGGAGGGGGCCAGGATGTTTCCTAAAACTGTCACCCTGCAAATTCCACGGTAGTTACCTGGTAGTTTGAAATAAAATCTTTGACGTGGAGGAAATAAGGATAGAATTGCATAAAATAATGCAGGCATCTGGAGGTCTCAGCTTGTAGTCACCTTTTAGAAAGTTCTGGTGGTAGAGACCCTAGCTGGTGGTCTTGAAGATTTGCTGTCTTCCCACTGGCATGATAACATCCACAAAGTTAAGGAGAGCTTGCTAAGTTTGTTGTTACAGCTTCAAAGCACCTTTTTTTTTTCTTTTTTTTTTCCTCTCCCCCCCCCTCCCCGGTCGAGTTACCAGACCTTGGGAAAATGGTGGTTCCACTACGTGTCAGTGGCTGTTTTGGAACTGCAGAAGATGAGTTAATCTTCCCAAAGATTTGTAGGTGCCCATAGTTGTGGGCATTAAAAGCATTGACGAGGCTCTGCAGCCCACCAGCTAGCAGTTTTACCAGCTTGTATTAAGTCCTTCTTGGGTTAACGTTAATTTAAAAATGTTCTTCTGCTTTCCTGGTTGAGCCAACGACATATGAAGAGGGGTCGGTGCTGATCATTGTGGTTGTGCTTGTTGCTTCCACAGCTTAATTTGGCAGAAAATAGTGCCTGGAGCCACACACGGTGCTGGAGAATGGGGGAGTTGGGTGGAGGTCCAGGGAGGCCTCTGCTGACACTTTTGATAGATCTGCTTAAAGTAATCTTTTGGTATTATGTGTACTCGCAAATATTTCAGTTCTTCAGCTAGTTTGGCAGCATTATTCTCCGAGACACTGAACCTGTGTAGTGAATGAATTCAAAGTGACAAGCTGGAGACATTCCTGCCATTCAAGAGAGGCTTAAGGAATTTCTTATTGGCTAAATTACAAATATGTAGCATTTTGCCCAGCACTGCATGGCAATTTCAACCTGCCTGACCGTGACAAGATTAGCACTTTTCCTCCCCCCGCTTCCAGCAGTAGTTTTTTTTAATTTTTTTTTTTTAAATTAGATTAAGAAGTACCAGGCAGAGATGCAAAAGCTTGAAAGAGTAAAAACCAGCCTTACCTTGAATGATTCTGTCTGTCATTGGATTGGTTCCTTAATTAGCCCCATGTCCTTTAACCTCTTGAGAAATAAGTAAGGGATAAATTTGGGGATAAAGACAAAGACGCTCGAAGATTTACCACACACCGCTAGGTAATTCATCAAGGAATGTTGGTAATTAGCCCTGCCTCTTTCCTTTCTGGCTCATTTAATAAAACTGGTTGATTTAAAATAATGCCTGCTGGTTCATTATCAACTACTTTAAGAGCCAAGTTATGAACTTGAAACAAAAAACAGTATTGTGTTGTCTGTAAATGGCCTACAAGTGTGTGTTGTTTCTTTTTTTTCTTTTTAAAAAAGGAAATTATTCAGTCCTGTCATCAGTCTCCCCAACTTGATGATTAAGTATTACTTTGTGTTTGGATTGCCATTTGGCTTTTTGGGTGCATTTATTTCTAGTGTCTACTACTGAGAGGCAGAGAAGGAGAAAAAAAAAATCCAAGATCTTGAAGAGGTACGTGTCAGATTGCGTTAGGAAAGCATGGCCTGATGGAATTCAGCTGAATATGGACTTTACAATAGTAGTAGTCTCCCAGCTGAGGAAGTGGGTGAAGGCTTTAACCCTTTGTCTCTCGGAAGGGAGTGACCGCTTCATGTCTTGTTCTTTGAGCAAAACGATCGATTTTAGTAATGCTTTCCTTCAGTCCTTTTAGTAGAAGTTGTCCCTGAATTGAGGATAGGACTCATCTGGTTTGTATTTGCTTAGGAAAATACGCAGTGTTCTTTCTTTTTCTTGATAGATACCAATAGCATTACTCAGAAATTAAATGAGACGATCAGGCTAGAACTGGATCGATAAACTGCTGCCTTTGCACTTTTTTTGGGAGAATATCTCTGTATGCGCAACATCCAGTTTGAAATTGTTACCTCAACAGCTGCTGGCCAGCGGATCTGGTTGGGGCTGTCTGACTTAAAGAATTAAGTTACTGTTACTGTAAATGTTCCTGTAATAATTAATGTCAGGCTCTGATTGCAGCACTTCTGAGACTGTTGTGGGCTGGAGGAAAAGCAGGCTGTGCCTAGCCTTCCACTTAGTGGTAGGCTTGTCACGTCTTGAATCCCTTTGAAGACTTTTTCTGAATCTCTTCTAGCTCATCAGTATTATCTGGGGCAGAACTGGACAGAGTGGTTCAATGCCAAAAAGTAAAAGCATCCTCCTCGCTGTCTTCTGTACATCCCTTTGCATCCCCTGGGACAGTGCTTATTCTGCGGGAGTTTGTGTTTGCTACTTGCTGCCATGACCTCGCAAAACTGCATGTCTGCTTTTATATGCTTGGCAGATTGGCATATTAAAACTAAATTTTTTTTAAAATGTGGCCTTTGTGGGTATATTACTTTGCCCATCTTTAGTTCTCAGCAGTTCCTTTGTTACCAACTCCAGAAATATCTATCTGCCTCCAAACACTCGCAGGGAGGGCGCTGGGGTGTGGGGGTGATAGCTCAGCTCTGCAAGTTGTCCCTAGAAGCACTTTCACTGGATGCCAGTTACACGCTTCTTTAATATTTTGAGACATGTTAAACTTCTATGGTTTAAATTGACTTAGAACGCTGTAAATTTTTCCTGACTTGTAATGATGTGAAACAGAAAATCGAGGATCTTTTTTAAAAAAGGAAAAAACCACTCACAAACACAATTATTAAAAGAAATCAGTGGTTTAGTGAAGTTAGAATGTCCATGCCAAATTAAGTTTGGGTTACCCACATATTCTTATCTTTTTAACATACTATAATAGTATTTTGTTGCAGACCTCTGTGATTTAGTGTCCTCAACTCACTGAATATCAGTAGTTGAAGTTCCAGCTAGTTCTTTGAAAATTCTTGAGTAACTTCAAGCAGACTTTAATTTTTTTTTTTTCCTTTTGAACTCGATGACAAGCAGCATGCATTCCAACCTCTCCATTGCAGTAATTAAACTAGTACGCGAGATGCTCGGAAATACCGAGAGCTTTTTTCGGGTACGTTGCACTTTTCACAATCTCTCAGCAGATGGCATCGCAATTTCCAGGAACGCGTGTGTTACTTGCGAAGGCTCTCAGCTGCTGGGAAAGTCATCTTTCGGACTGCTCCTTTCAGTGATGGAAGCTAATACTTGGATGTTAAAAACTGTTTTGACACGTTATTCTAATTGTGTTGTTTGCTTGTGTTATTGTGTTTTCACCAACTAATGTCCCAGAGGGTACCTTTAAGCCATTAACCAGTAAATGCTGTCTGTAACGGTTATTTTGTGCAAAAAGCAATTACTGCTAGAAAGTCTGTGAAAGGCAAGCTGCCTCTTTTAAATAAACCTGCTAGTGATGGCCAGTAGAAGTAATAAACTTGTTCAGCAAGTAAGACTATAGAGTGGTAAAAAACTTAAGTGATAAAACCAGAGCGTGTTTTCTGTTGAACATTCCTGATCCTCAGAGCTGTTTAAGACACAACTGTATGGAGCTGGATTATATCCCCCTTCCTGCTTTGTGCTACAGATCCTGATTTTTGTAGACAATGTCAGCTTGTGAAAGATGGAAAGATCATCTAAAGTAGTATGTGATGGCTTTCCTGAAAAAAAGTAGTGAATTTTACTGTATTTCTGAATTAATATGGCTTACGCAACCCAGAAGCCATTAGCTATTTTCGGGTGACCCACCTACTTGAAGCCCTGGCTTCTGACAGCATCACTTTTGTCACTGACTTGGCTGCAATCTGTGTCCTATCTCCAAATTACATTGGTAGCAGCAGGAACGTATCTCGTGTGTTTAAAGAAAGCAGTGTTTCAAGGAGCTGGTTTTCTGTCTTGGAGCAGTATACTCCTTGTGTCTCCTTCTCTGTCCCCTCCTTTTGCATGTGGGGAGCGGCAGAGCCGCTTGCCAAAAAGCATCACAGGCAGTGGGGGGAGCCTGGCTGGAGGCGAGTTTGGAGTCTCAGCAGTCCTTGGTTCATTGATGCCAGCTCCAGAAAATCCTAAGGATGAGTTTCAGAGTATCTTTCCTTCCCTGTTGAGTGCTGATGTTTCTTTTCCTTTCCTAACTGCAGTGAAAGACTTTGCCAGTCAACCTTTATGTTAAAATATGCTGGTAGTGATATTGAACCAGAAGTTATTCTGAAAGCAGAAATTTATGAATTTGAGAGGAAGTTTGTATGTCAAGGGAGGTGAATCGAAGCTTGTATTTCAGACTTCCTTCCTAAAAATCACCGTGACTTCTCGTTCTTTTCAGAGGGAAATATAAACAGCAATTAATGGAAATTCTCCTTTTAAAAAAATACTCCCTTCCTTAAAAGGAACCTGTTTTGAGATTGAAGTGTAGAAAACAGCCAATCTGCTATCCCAGGTCTTCTTCAAAGTTCTATCAAGGACCTATAGGCACCACACAAAAGCGTTTAACTTAACGCTGTGACTTCTCTCTGCTTTGTTTTTGCTGGAGGGGGAGCAGATCTGCTCTTAGTGCTGCTACAGCCCCGTGCAAAGTAGGGCTGTTCTGTTGAAGCAACATTTCAGTAACTGCTTTAAAGTTAATTCCTGCCTTGTTAAACGGTACTTTAAAATTAGTTCTTGTCTTGTTAAACAGAAAATTCCAAGAAGTGAGTGTTTGGAAAAAAAAAAATACAGCAATCATCTATATTATCGTCTTACTAGTTGAAAAGTCATCCTTTGAGTGGTGTAGTACTATTTTACTATAGTATTGCTTTAACTATTTTACAGTTCTGCTTCCTCACTCCCACCGAAATTATACTCTTCTGAAATACCACGACAGCCTGGATCTCAGAGAAACAATTTGTTCAGGGAGGGAGTAAAATGACCTTGAATGAGTCAGCACTTGTGTGTAGCAATGGTAAGCTTTCTATCCTCTTTACTTTCTAAAAGGAAATGAATTCTGGACCACAGGCACCATTCATTGCGCAGCAGTTAATGGGCTCCATTCACATGAAAGTTCATATATTCCTTAAGGGTTCAGCCCTGTATGGTTTGTTGTGTAAAAGGAAAAATAGTATTTAATCATGCTACTGTGGCTTTTCAAAAGAGTTTATATCCTTTTCTAATGTACATTGGCTTTTTGAGGGGAGAAAAGTGGTGCCTTCTGCTCTAGAGTGCTGTTTATTCAATAAGTGGCTGCTCTATGCAAAGCGCTGCTTCCTACGTGGGTCACTGCTCAGAATTGGCTTCTGCCTTTCCCTGCAGTGTTTAACGTAAGTAATGAGAGAAAAACTTAGAGCCAGAGCTGCTGCTCGTTCCCAGGAGTTGTCCTCAGAAAACCCTTCTCTCTGAACTTGCACCTTCTCCCAGAAAACTTAATTCCGTTTATCTCCTTCGGTTAAAGGCAGTAGGCTGTGAGGACTGAGTCAGATCTTGATGGCTCTGCATGATGGGAGCGCAGTGTCTAGACGCTCCGCTGTGGATGGGTAGTGAGGAATGTGCTGACTGCTGCCCAACCCAGGGAACCACGACGGGTGGCTGTGAGAGGAACACAGTTAATCCAACTTTGCCTTTTCTCTTCTGGTAGCTGCAATTCCAGAAAACACGCCTGACTGGCTGTTGCTACCAGCTGTATATAAGCAATAGGCCACCAGATGGGGTAAGGCAGAAGAAACTCTGTCTATTACTTAATTCCTTATTTGTGCCTGTTTTTATTTTTCGGGTACAATTCCACGACACGTTGAGTGTAGCAGCAGAGGTGGCTGATGCTGTCCCTTGCAGCCCTGGTAGTTTTTGCCCCCGTGCACTAAAAATGATGTGGGATTGCGGAGGCAGTCGAAGATTTTACAGAAGGCCTAGTTTTGGAAAGGTGACTTTTTTGAATCAGCGTAGTGGTTTTGATTGTGTGGGACAGTGCTGAGCTGCAAACATCTGTACCTGCATAACTGAGGGGTAAGAGCTGATGCAGTAGGGCAGAAACAAGGAGCTGGGCATCAGCTCTGCCTTTCGTGTGGAGCAGCAAAGCGCTTTTGAAGTCAGTTCCCAGTTGCCCTCACTTATTACACGCTAGCTTGTTATTGCCTGGTGCTGTTGATGAGTCCTAATTGGTTTCTTGTCAGAAGAGATTAGATGAGAAGACCTCACGTTCTCCAGCCACTGATGGGAGTTCAGTCTGTGACAGCAGACTAGAACCAGTCCAACATCAGTGGCTTGAAATGCATATTGCGTTCTGAACTGTTCCCCTACGGGGTCCCACGTCTTGTGCTGTGTTGCTTGAGGATGCTCAGCTGGCTCCGGTGTCCTTGGGACCGGCTGCAACTGCATCTGCCGTTGTCAAACCCAGTCATTCGCCATCGTGGATGTACTGGCATCTCCTCTGGCTCCAACAGGTGTTAACAACCCTCACACTTCACTTCTGTTCAAGTTAGCGCTCTGGGCTTTGAATCCAGCGATCCGAGTTCAAATCTCGGTAGAACCTACAACACGGCGCTCCCTTGGGGCCAGTTAGCTCAGTGGTTTGAGCGTGGTGCTGACAACGATGACAACACTGAGATTGTGGGTTCGATTCCCGCTCGGTCCCCATGTGTTGCCAGGTCTAGTCGGGAGGTGGCATCCCTGCCCATGACAGGGAGGTTGGACTAGATGATCTCTAAGGTCCATTCCAGCTTAGGCCATTCTATGGTTATTTTGTTTAAAATAAACTCTGTTTGGTGTGATCTTATTTACATTTTTGAAGCATTAGGGTCTCTGAAAAATATTGATTCCATTCTGTAAAGTAGGGACGTGCTGAATGGATTAGCACCGGAGGTTTGAAAAAGGGTGAAGAAAGTGGGGAAGATCAAGTTAAGATCTAGTTAATCCCTCTGTAATCTTTAATTACGTCCATCTACCTTTTGCATCTGATGCCTTGAATTGTGTTATGGTCTCATATTGTTTCTTAGGAAAATAAAACTTTGTATATGTTATGAATCAGTGATGAGAGGTATGTTGTAAAATACACATTGTTTGTATTTTTCCAGTGTTAAAAGGAGATGCATGATTTTTTCTATTTTTTTTTTCCATAAATATGGCTTTAGTGGAAGATACTGTGCGTACTTCCCCTTGTGAAGCGTAGTTCTGTTCTTGTAATAGCATTTGAAGGGTTACATTATTTTGGGTCAAGTGCGGTTTAAAATAGGATTCTTCTGAGACCAAGCCTGGAGGCCCTAAATTTCTTTCTCAAGAGTTGTTTTTGATCTTCAGACAAAACTATTACTTCTGAATTTCTTGGCAATTTGCATTTGCAGCTAACCTTTGGGGAAGTGGAATGATAACACACGCTCTTCTTTGTGTTTTGTGAATGTGCCTCTCCTGATGGGTTGTTGGCTTGCACTTTTCTGAAGTTCAGATGAAACCCTTGAAAGAGTTTTCTGTAAGCTGCTTGGGAAGGTGGAATGTGCCTGATGTCATGTAACAAAATGTGATTCCAGTCCTGCAGAAGGAACCCAAACCCCAACCTCGGTAGGGCTCCACGCAGCAGAGAATTAAGAGCTCGTAGTCCCTTGCTGGCTGCAGGTCTTACATGTGCTCACATGCTGGAAGAGAAAAAAAGTTTTTTATACAAATACTTTACAGAGTCTTGAAGTTTTTGTGATAAGGAACATACTTGTGCAGTATCTGTTGAAGTAACAATCCTGATGGCAGAGGTTTTTTTGCAACTGCAAAATAAATAGGGCTACTGACAGCTCAGTTGGTTTTTGTCAGAAGATTTCAGTGGTTTAGGTGGTGGTCGTGTCCCATCCTCTGGTCTGATCATGGGGCATTTATGTGGGCAGAATCTTCACGTGTCATGGTGTAACTAATTATTTGCCTGCCCTATGTGAAATAATACGAGGAGAAGGGTTTTCAACAGCTCATCTCCGGAAGACATGGAGAGGCAGGTGTGGAGAAGGTTACAAAAACGGCCGAGTGGCTGGATGTTGTTTTTGTAAGTATAAAATAGATGGTGATGTTATAGCTCTATGCATGCAAGGCCCGAGATCTTGAAAGGGCTGAAATGTTGGCATCCTTGTTTAATAAATGAGCCAATACTAGTCTTGGTTGGTTTTTTTGGGGAGCCAGACGATAGCTGCCGTCTGACTGTTGTGGGAGTAAGATCATGGGGTGTAGAGGTGAGGTCATGCAGCCTGATGGCGATTTGCCTTAAATACATCTTTGTGCTACAGAAGTATTGTGGCAACATTCCTTTAGCTAAGAAATAACTAAAACACTTAAATTTCAGTGTGGTTTCTGGGTTTAAAATTGGAGTGGAATAAACGTGCTTAATTTCTTACTGTTGTTACCTTTAATCTCTTGTGGCTACTGTGATGTCTGCTGTAGCACTTTGTGAGTGAGATGTCAGGAAATAAAAGATGTAATGGTGCTTAATGGAAGTGTCAGACATAATCGTTCCCTAGGAAGAGCCGCCACCATTCAAATGTAACCTTGACAGCACTGACTTTAAGTTTTGATCCTCAGTGGCATCAGTTTGGTCCCCTGAGTTAATTCTCTTCTGGAGTGGTGGCTTGCCACCATATATGAGGAGCGTACCCACCTTTGTGTCTTGCCAAAATTCCCCCCAAAATCCCAATTCTGGTATTTAGCAGATTGTTTCGCATCATGGCTGATTGGGTTTGCATGAAGGTGACTCGGATTATTTTACATTAGCAAACATGATGATCAAGCACTCCGAGGTACTGAAACTGTTTTATTATAACTCAGTAGGTTTTAATACAGTCATAAATAACATCACAGCTCGTTGAGCAGAAGGATAAAAACCAAGGAGTTCGGTGGTAAGCCAGCTTGCATTTCCTTCACTTAAATGAAGTCAGCGATTTATTATTATTTTAAGCTGTGCCTAATGATCGTATTAGTAGTGGGAATAAAATGGATGTATCTAGACTGCTTTATTCTTCTGCTTACTCAAGCCTTCCGTATTGGGGCTGACACGAGACATCATTGACTGCAGGCAAAGGGGTATAGAGCCCAGCTATATCTTTCTAATTCTTTTTTAACTGTGACACATAGAAGCTCAGGGCATGTTAACGGCGTAAAACTGTTTTGAAGTAACAAAAATCTTCATTCTCTTGCCAACTTCTTCTCGTGGCGCGGTGTCTTTGTTGTGAAGCGGATAGCCTCAAAACAGACATGTTCCAGAACAAGTGTCCTTTGTGCTGGAGCCAGCGTGTAGCCAAGTGGTTTGTTAAAATAAATGACCCTTTCAAAATTATTTTCACTCTTATTTTTGGATGCTTCTTTCAAAGTTTCAGTAGGAAGGCTTTTCAGTTAGATGCACAGGCCGAGCTGTTCCAACATGCGCTCCGTGGCGCTGGTTGGGTTTGGTGTGTTTGGTTTATGTTTCACGTTTGGGTCGTGACTAGTGGCATGTTCTTGATATGTGCTTTGGAAGTGACCTTGAGAGAGTGCTGCCAACCTCAACGTCCCCCTGTAATTATGTGAACAATGAGTGTGGCAGTCTTTCACCTAGATCATTTTTAGACAAGTATGCAACAAGTGTAGATGTCTTTAGACAAGTATGCAACAAGATGTTAGAGGTTTCTGGATGACCTTTAAAGGTCCCTTCCAACCCAAACTGTTCCTGTGATGTTGTTCTGATGTGCAAAATGCCTCCAAAGTGGAGAGGTTGTTTTTTTTCCCCCTTGAATATAATAATCTGAGAGTTGCATTTGAGTTTACAAATAGTTTTTATTTAATAAAAAGAAGAGGATGCTTGTGGCTTTGGGGTGTTTGATGTATTTTGATCTAGTGGAATCTTTACATCTCTCTCCCTGTCTTGTGCTGAATGTTGAAATTTTGTATGTAAATACTTCAGTAGCCCACAGGCAATGTTCCGAACACCAACTCTTTCTCACAAACTGACGCTGTGGGTTTGAAAAACTTTTAAATCAAACTCACTTCTTGCTTTGCCCTGAAGTGCCAAAGAGTTACTCAACATTTGAAGTTATCTTGGCTCAAAATTATGTCTTTTCATGCTATAAACTTGAGCAACTTTTCACAAACTTTGGTGACAAATGGGACCAGTTTTGAGGGTATGAGATTTTAAAATTTATGAAGGCAATGATTTGGTTGTCATAAATTTCGTATTTTTTTTTTTAGTAGTAGTTTGAGCAAACTAGCCCATTTAGATTAAATTTCACCTCTTAAAAGTCAAGTGTTGCATGGCACACATTAAGACAAGTCGATGAAGGGACAAAGTAGATTTATTGCATTAATATCTGCTTTTGGCCTGGAGACATGAAGCTTCCTAAATTTTATTTATGAAAGTCTGGACAAGCAACCAACCTGTCTCATTCTGTGTCTGGGTAACTTTTAAATCTCTAGGAAGCTGGTAAAAAGTATTTTTATTTTAAAGTCAGCATGTGCCGTCTTTCCTGTTTTAAGCTTAGCTCTGGTTACTTTTTACTGAATATCTTGACAAAACAGTTTTCTCTTTCTTTCTGTGTTCATTTTCTGCAAAAGATGCCATTATATTTACTCAGTCCTATTTGCATTCTTCACATTTGACAAAAGAATGACGATGAGCAAATTGAGCAAAACAAGGGGTGAAGAAGGATGCCTCTTCTTACCACTGCAAACTGTCTCCTCAGAGCATTGCAGGACTTGAGGAAAAACTCACGTTCCTCCTTTTGTATAGCAGAGTGCATGCTATCTTGGGCCTGGGCTTTAGAAATATACCCGGAATCTCTAAATCCTTTGCACACGTGAAGGTTGATGTGATTTAAGTAGTAGTTTAACCTGTCAAGGCCCTGCTGAGGAAAAGAGCTGGTATTCTACACCTCTTGCCTGCTGTGGAAGATGCAATTAAGTCATTAAAGACACCATTTTTTCCAGCAAACTTGCAGTGAACCAGAGACCTGGAAGTGAAATATTCTGTCATGCAGGTCTAGCAGGGGTTACTGAGGGCTGGAACAGTGGCTGGATTAGTAACCCCTGTGAAATGTAACTGATAGACTTGCTCAGGCTCTAAATATGTGACTGCAAGTCAAAGCTGGCACTGGCTAGCACCATGCTTGGCAACCTTAGGAGGAAGATAAGGTTGGACAAATACTTTCACCTTTCTAACGTGACTCTTTCAAGTCGATAGTGAACTGTGTTGGAGTGGTCTGGTAAATCTTGCATTGGTGTGTCGGCTGTAGGAAGGGCGGATGATTGTGCTTGGGCTGTGAAAGGCTTTGCCAGGGGAAGCTGGCAGCGGAGATGGCTTCAGACCGTCTGTGCTGGCTTTGGGCTTCAGGCAGCTGAAATATCTCCAGTCCTATGACTCTGCTCCCTCTTGAGTTCACATCTCTATGCCAGCTCTTGCAAGAGAGCTTTTTGGAAGCAACTTCATGTCTATCTTTGACAGTTCTCTTAAGGAGGAGTCATTCGTGTTCTACTGTGAGCGATCTCAAACCCTCTAGCGCTGATGAAAGTGCTGCCCAGCTTCCTTACAGGAGAGGAGGATGGCAGAAGTGGACATAAATATGAGGTGCTTGAATTAAGCTTTTTACTGTGGCAGTACCATAACTCCAACTTGCCTGTCAGATGCAGTTGTGTGGCTGATATTGTTGCCTGCTAGTCATAAAATGTTTATGCTCTGAAGCACCTGGGGTAGGTGAAATCACAGCAAAAGATTTATGTCTGACATTTTATGGAGTCAATTATGTGTCTGTCCTAAAATGTTGCAATGCTTTTTGGTATCTTCTCAGTAACTATATAAAATAAAAATTTATGGCATGTGTGTTGGGAAGTAAACAGCTGGAATGCTGGTTTCCTAACAAATAAAAAATCGAAGAAGTTCAAAGGACTAAATCCTGTCTGAAAGCCACGCTTGTGCAATGGCAGCTAGCACGCCACTAACCTGCAAATTACATCAATTCCTCTTTGCCTTACGTAAATTTGGCTAACCTTTAATTTCCTTAGATACTGTTGTCATGTGCTTCTATAGCTAAAGCTCAGTTTTTAAATACTAATCCACAGAAACTCTGTTCTTTTTGTCTGCTTCGTGCCTTTCCCTTGCATAAAAAGTCATGTTACACAGAGGAATTTTTGATGATGGGTAAAACAACCCTTAGTTGTGTAAATGTTGTTCATCCTTTACAATGAGCCTTTTCTTTTTCATAACTATTTGTGCTTGAAGACGACTGTTGGATCCACTCAGACTGCAATCATGATGCCAAACCTTAAGTAACTTTCTTGTACCTGCCTTGGTTTTCAAGTTCAGAGGGTTTTTTTGGATGAATTAAGTAACGAGTAGTTTTGTTGTGCTAACTGATGCCTTTTCCTCGCATTGGCTACATCCTAAGGTAAAATGCTGAAATCAACCCACCCTGCCTGTCATCCCCCAGTCAATACAAGTAACTCTTCATATTTTTACTCCTCTTGGGCTTTCTGGTCAGGGTTCTTCTGGCTACTCTTCCTGGGTTATGCACTAAAAGAAATGAGAGAAAATAGGCGCCAGAAAAGGTGGAGGGAAGGGGAAGATAGCAGCTGGAGAAGTTACTGCACAGGTTTGTTATTAAATTCCCAGTGCCCTATGGGTAGTGATATATCACCACCCAATCAACTGAATTTTGATTACATTTCAAATGAGGTAGCTGTTGCATCTCAGAGGAGTGGAAAGGTTCAGAAAGCAAGAGGACTGAACTTCTTATGCAAGGCTATTTCAGGCCCCTGACATCGTTAGGGGTAAAAATGTGATGCTCTTGCAAAATGCTTGAACACAACATATGGGAAAATGTCTCGGGGAATGAGTTAAACCCTTGTCTGGGTGGTTATTTGAACTGTTCCACGTTGGGTGGTAGAAGGGTTGTCACTGGCATTGCAGTGAAACCCATGATCTGTATTTTAAGGAAATAATTGAAGGGATTTTTTTATGGTCTTTAAGATCTCCTGACTTAGTGGATCAAGCTGCGGTGAATATGACTTGCGAAATCTTGAATGTGGAGTAAAAAACTTCAGGAGAGTAAACCACTCTTAATGCAAGAGACACTAATTGATTAGCTTTCTCATGTGCCACTCTCCTCAGATTCTTTTTTCTTTTCTTTTCTTTCCCTTAGCCTAAAAGAATAGACACCACTTCATACAGCTTTCTGGTTTTATTCAAAGTCTTAGAAAACAATTTGTCATTGCTACTGTTGAGATTTTATCCTTGAAAGTGATGGGTCAAAGTAGCTTCAAAAATCAGCATTCAGACCCTGGACTAGCATGTTGAACAGGGTTTTTCTGCTGCAGCAGACTCAACTGAAGCCTGTAGCCCTTGCAAAATTCCTCAGTGGACGTGGGTTTGTATAGTTTTTCTTTGGGTACCATTAATTGTACAGTGACATTGAATTTTAACCTTTCTTGAAAATCCCATGACATTTAGCTGTCTAAGCAACAAATAGTTCTATTGAACTGAGAAAACTGACCAAAAAGTGTTTTATTTGTAATTATAAACTGTAAGTCCTAAGGCAATTTACTTGAAACAAATGATCTTTTTAATTTAAAAAAAAAAAAAGTGAGGGTGGAGGGAAAAGTCTCCCTCCTCCTTGGTTAGTTGTCCTCTGTAAATCTCAAGCATGTCCCTGTGCCCAAGCCTGTCTCTAGGCATTTAAATGAATCATTAAGTGGTTCAGCTTTCACAGGAAGGTTCAGTGATGGTTTTGGTGAGAAGAATCTCCTTCTGTGTGGTTTGGGGACTGGGAATATGCTCCTTCCCAGCTTGGGGGCCCCAAGGAGCAGGGCAGCCCAGAGCTGCTGGCATCAGTGATGGCCCTTTGTCGCTTTTGTTGCGCCATGAGAGGACGTAGGGCATCTTCAGCTTTGCACGGACAGGCATGAGGTCTCCACTGCTTAACTTCATGTCCTGGTTTTTAGCAATTTACGTTTCGCGCAAATGGCTCTGGTCTGAGCGTGGCTCTGGGCAGGACCCACGGGGAGTCCCCAGCCTGGAGGTGGGCAGGGGCTCCAGAGTGGTGAGAGAGGAGGGTGAGAGAGATGAGAGTGTGTCACCTGCCATGAAAAAAGGGGGAGGTGAAAAGTGATGAAGGCCGAGAGGCTGCGAAAGAAGTTATGGGGCCAGGAGACGGCTGGGCCTGGGCGCTGAGGAGACCTGGGCAGGCAGGGGCCCCCTGGGC
>NW_009694787.1:79194-82660 GCF_000703405.1 Apaloderma vittatum
GACGTGGCCGCTGGCCTCAGGGCAGGCAAGTCCTACTCCGATATCTGGGTTTCAAGTGTGACTAGTTCAGAGCTGGCTTTGTTCTCCTCAAGTTCATTTGAGATTTTGTTCCCTGTGTTTCTTCTACTTGCACTTGGTTGCCTTTTTTTTTTTTTTTTTTTCACTTCTTTGCGGGAACATGAGTAAACCAGTAGCAGTCTGGATGGCTGCAAAGGTTTTGGAGGTGGAATTCCGTGTTAAGTTGTCAAATAGTTCTGGGAAAGACCACAAGCAAGTAAAACAACTACGAAGTCCTTCAGAGTTGTATAACTTTGCGATTTTGTGGGGGGATTTTTTGTGGCGTTTGGAGTTTTTTGGGACTAGAGATGGTGTTAATGCAGCACCTAAGACTGTTCATACAAAAACTATTCTGTGATCACACTGAAATAGTTATTTTTCTTCGTATTTCTCCGTGGATGGCAAGAGAAGTTCGAAAGCAGTGGTACTTGGAGACAGGACAAGTAACACACAGTGATTTTATGTGGTAACTGAGATGCGAAAACCAATAAGCAGTGTTCCACCTTGAAGAAATACTCTTAACACAAGATGCACTGGATTTGTGCTTGCTTCCTCGAGTTACTAATTTCAAACAAAGCAAATATGTACGTGGACAAATTCATAAGTATATAAATAACACAGACCAGCTAACTTAACCTAGTTACCTTCATTCAGACCTACTGGTGGGTCAAAGGTTGATCCTACAGCAATCAATCAACTTCCAACTGTGGCTGGACTCAATAGTCTTAAAGGTCTTTTCCAACCTAAATGATTCTCTGATTCGGTGAACTTGAAGTTTTCCTAGAGGATAATTGGTAGTAAAGCCACAGCTAGTTACTGATTCTGATATAAGTTCCTCATTATTTTAATCATTGGCCCTTTAGTTTCTAGATTACACTGTGCAGAATGAATTGGCCGGGCTTCCCTACCCTGTGCCTGCCCAAGAGCGAGCTCTCCTGTGTGCAAACCCCTACAAAAGGGATTTGGTTCGTGGGTGCCCACTGGGAATGGGGCTGGTGTTGCTGTTGCCACGTACCTCTGTTCCAAGTTCTTGCAATCATTAGCAAGTTATTAGTAAATCAAGTCTTGAGTGATTCCCAGCAAGACGTGACAGGAGGAGCAGGTGTCAGAAGAATTGTTTCACTTGCTTATGTTGGCTTCCTATGGAGGAGGTAGCTGAGCTGTGTGCTTTGTGCTTAAGCACACAGCTATGCCTTGTGTTTAAATTCCTGAGCCTTGATCACCTTAACGGGAAACATTTTTAATTTTTCAAATTGAAGGAAGTATGTTGATCCACTCAGAAGTCCTGTGGCTGAGGTGTAATATAATACAAGGATTTTAAAGAATGTAGTGTGAAGGAGACCTAAAATTCCCACTGATAGGGTTTGTATGCTTAAAGGTAGTGAAAGCCATTGATTCAATGTTTGCTCCATTGATGCTGGACCCAAGGGCTAGGAAAAATCTGCTCTACATATGTGAGTTAATACTGTTATTTCTGTGATGGGGGAGAAAATAGGCAGCTCCTCAGGAGCTGTTTTTCCCCTACTCGGATACTTGAACTGGATGTACGTGCTGGAGTTAGCAGTCAGATATTGAAGGTATGAGAGCTTTCTCCTGCTTGAGATTGCATTGTTCTCCAGGACACTCCAAACAATGAAGGACAAGTCCTGAGTAATCAATGTGGCTCCATCGAGAACTTTTCCAACTCGGCTCAGCCTTATAGGGTCTAAGCTGGGTTACATATGGATGCAGTCAAGCTGATTTCTTTATACTGCTTTTCCCAGTGCTTCAGCTCGAGAAAAAACATACTAGCTCAGTGTCGCTGTGGCAAGAATGGATGAAGCTTGAATCACTGACTCAGGAGACTCATAGTGCAGGAGTATCTGGTGCAATGCAAGAACAGCCTTCTTCCAGGCGCTTCTGTGCTGAATCCAGGCTGTAGGTTGCCACTTGGCCATCCTTGATCTATAGTTTCATGTAGTTAAATTCTTCTGTTACTATGGTAAATTTAGCTGGCCTTGCCATCTTGTCTTAAATAATTTCCAGAGCTCTGCTGCAGATCATGCTTCCATTACTTCTTTCTTGCCAACACCAAAATGCCCCCCAGAAAATGTTCTTCTTGGTTTGGAAATGTTACAGCAAAGCTTGGCTTGAGATTCCTGGAGATAGATGGTTTAAGATCCAGAGGATTCAGTTTCAACTTGTTCCGTTTTTCTTGCATGTCCGCATTCAGATGCATTTCTTAGGGAGTAAATTGTTGTTATGTACTTGGTGTCTCATGAATTTGGAAGAACAACAGGAACTATTCTTCACCCCAAAGTCAAGAAGGGGCTGAGCACCAAAATTAGATCTTAATTAACTCAAAGCTTTTATTCATGGTTTAAAATTCAGAGTAGTAGAATTTTGGTTTAGTGTTTGTTTGGCAGCTCTTTGCATGTGAGATATTTTGTCAAAAAGTAAGACTGCTTTGTGGCTTATCTACAGGCTAACCATGACCGGTACATCCTGGGACATTTACCCAAGGAGGCACAAAACTAGAGTCAGTCTTCACAAAAAGCACTGAGTTCCTAAGAGGAGCCCCTACCAGATTTCAGTAATGGAGCTCATAAGGTAACTTAAGAGGGCAGTAAGTGACACAACGAAGAATGAAACTGAAGTTTCTCAGATGCCTTCTGCGTAGCCTGTTGAGCCTCACGCTTGGCCAGAGCATGGGTAGTTGAAAGTGGTACGTCTGTCCAAGAAGGGATGGGATGTGTGTGAAGCTCTTTCCATCCTATGGGAGCTCCTGTCCGTTTTTGCACTGACATGCAGGGTAGGAACGGTTATGTCACATTCTTCTCCGTGCAGAGAATAATTATATATTCTTGTGTTCAAGTGTGAAAGTATATTTGACCAGCTGTGGATAAAAAGGAAATGTTCAGTCCCTGAATCTCTCCTTTGCATGATTTCAGAGCATTTTAACAACAGAAAAGGCAGTGCTCTGTTCTTTGGTTCACTTGTATGAGAAGATGACATGTTCTCAGAGAACTGCACATATCTAGTGTATAATAACCGTGGTTCTTCTGGTAGGTTTTCTCTGTAAAGGCAGTAGAGCATCTTCTCTGCTGCTGATGATGATTTGAGGCCCAGACACCTGACAGTGAATTTATTTCCTCACAGTCACTTGTTGCCCTTTGTGTAGCAAGAGTTGACTCTACATGAAAATGTCGCTCACTGGACAGCTCTGTTCAGAGTATTTCCAGAGGGATGTATGTTTTTCTGTGAGCCAGAGTAACTGTGTGGTGTGTCAGGCATTAAATTTAAAAGATTATAATTTGCCTTTGCAGTTATGCTGCACACAAATACGCAGTAATGTTTATCTAGCTGTTACATTCCCTATAAGAAGAAAGTAGACAGTAGCTTCTCAACTGCAGCTGAAATACACTTTCAC
>NW_009694787.1:82691-108410 GCF_000703405.1 Apaloderma vittatum
AGTAGATATTATAAATAGTGTAATATTTAGTGATGCACACTTGAGGTAAAGATCTTGGACTTTTGCTGGTCCCTCTCCTGGAAGACTGGAGGGTGGTTAAGAGATGAGTACGGAGAGGGGAGGATTTGCTCCATCCCATCACCCTGGCAGGGCCCATGGAGAACAGCCGCAGTGTGTGATGCCCGTGGAGAAAGAGGAATATGCAAATTCTGTCAGACAAGTCGGGCTTGTTTTTAAAATAAGATATTCAGTGATAAGTGTTTTGAAAATAACTCATTTACTGGTAACTTTATCGACTTGGAAGGTGAAAATTTATGTGAAAAATACTTATGTGGGTAATGTAACTCTTACCGCTGGTGATAGGAAAATTGATAACACAGTTTGGGACTGACAAAGCAAGTGCTGTGCTTGTCACAGCAGACTTCTCTATTGTGTTGTATTGCGATTTAGTGCAACAAATCAGATTAAACTCACTTGAAACACTCTTAAGTGTGCTTCCTGTGCAGCAGAGGCTTTAGAAAAATGATACAAGTTGGGCAGCTTGTGGTACTTGTGCTTGAGTACCGACTTTTCTCAAGGAGTTGGATAGAAAGGAAAGGTGTGGGGATCGTGCACAGCACCGTAACTGTGTACACGTACAGTTAAGTACATTTGGGACATACTTTAGCCCATTGTCAGCCATTCCTGAACTGGAAAACTTCTTCCAGCTGTAGCTTGATACCGAATTAAGGGACTGTGAAGCACCCGGGAGGCTGAGGATGTGGTTGAGCTTTTTCAGGTCCTTGGTGTTCAGCTGCAGGTTCTGGGTGACACAGAAGCTGAAGCCAGGGCTTGTAGTTTATCGTTGGGTTTATGCAGTGCACCCCACTGCCAGGGGATACGCGTTAGGCTCATAGGGCGTTTGCTCAGTTATTTCTTACTCTGTGCTTAAAAACTTTTAACCTTACTGCTAAAGAAAAACACCATTGTCTGTTAGTACGACTGGAACGAAAGATGAATAGCGAATTAGCCTTGAGCGAACTGTCAATCTGACTTTGATAGCCCATCGCTTAAAAGGTCCTTTTATGTTTATGAAAAAGCATGATGTCAAAGCCAGGGAAAAAAGATAATACCAATACTTAAGGCTAAACTTGCATAGCTTCCAAGAAGAGCCCCTGTGTGAACTGTTTGTTTCTCCACATGCGTGGCTAATTAGCCTAGGTTACTATAAGTCTGAGCAGTGGCGTTCAAGTTCCTTCTGCTGTTTTGGGGGAGCTTGTTTATGGTGCTTCCGTGTGTGAATCCCTCAAACTGGAGTAGCGCAGAGCAAAGGATATTGCAGTTGCTTCTCTTGCAACCCATAAGTAATATGCTGGAAATGCTTGAGTATAATCATTATCAGGTGAGTTGTTATTTAAAACCTGTTGCTAAGGCGGCTTACAATGTACAGGAGATCCTTTTTCTCTGATAGCTGGTATGCTTTAATTTAATTTCTTCCACAGAAATAAGTTTGGGGCATATGTGGTCACTTGTAACAGCAGAAGTCACTTGAATGAAAATGTTTTGAAACAGAAAAACTCAGACTGTTATTGTATTTCAGTTTGGCTTCTGCCTTCTGATGAAAACATTAATGGTAAAAGAAAGGTGACAGAGGATTTCCAGGATATGGTGAAAATTTTCGATGAAAAAAAGAAATTACCTTTCTCCTGCTTATTTAGGATACGTGAGAATAGATTGGTATGAGGGTTTTTTTCATATTTTGTATATAAAAAATTCAAAGTACTGAAAAGCTTATCTTAAATACAAAAATAGTTGTTGCTGAGGACAGTGATTGATCTGAACTGAAACACTTCTTTCCCTGCATCTTATCTGAATAATGTGTTTATAAACAGTCTGTCTTATTTGTGTATGAATAAGGCCATGCATTCGAGATATAAATAATATGTAGGCAAAAAAGAAAGGTATATTCCTCTTATTTTTTTTAACCAATGCATTACTTTAAAAAAAGCCAAACACCAAAACCTAAAAAACTAAAAATAAACCTTTTTATTTCTGTTACTTGGTAATTGATAAAGGATAGCAATAAATCCCACTTGGTTTAAAGTGGTAGCTACTAACAAGTAAAGTGATTCCTGCAGCACAACTTGTTTCCCCAAAGTTTAATGAAAACTTAATGTTGCAGTTGCTGAAGGTCTGAACGCGGAACCGTCTGTTCTGGAGTACCTGTATAAACTGGAAAACGTGGGTTGTGGTCTTAAGTGGGAAATGTCGCGTTGTAGAAAAACAAATAGAGCTTCTTGGTTTACTGTTAACAAGTCAATTATTGGAACACCAGCTCGCAAGCTGATTTCTTTTGAGTGGATTACCAAAGCGCTGTTGACCTCCTCGGAGCTGCCCAGGTTTGTGCTCTCAAGTCCAATGTTGAGCTGGTATATGTGTCAGAAATGTATAGCGCCGGTCGGTAGCACGGATGGCGGTGACGTGAAACTATAAAGCGCCTTTTTTGAATTGTGTCGTGCAGGTGCAGACTCACCTTGAGAATCCAACCAAGTACCACATTCAGCAAGCCCAGCGGCAGCAGGTAAAGCAGTACCTCTCTACCACTCTAGCGAATAAACATGCCAACCAAGCCCTGAGCTTGCCGTGCCCGAACCAGCCCGGGGATCATGTCATGCCGCCCGGAACGGGGAGCAGCGCGCCCAACAGCCCCATGGCCATGCTCACCCTCAACTCCAACTGCGAGAAGGAGGTAATACACGCTCTCGCTGTGCCTATTTTTTCCTAAACAGGAATTGCACTCTGCTTGCTTTCTGTGTTAAAGCATATTTGCTCGTTGCTGTTATGTTCTTGTTCTTTTTCTGAACTGTTCCGTTAGCTTTGAAAATGCGGCAGCTATCACTGTCTCCCACATGAATATATATTTGCATAGAGCATTTTAGCAAAAAACCTGTGTTCCTCTAGCTTCCTCTTTTTTGAACTATTTTAGCTGGTTTATGCTTATTAAAACTACTTTTTTCCCCCCCTCCTCTCTTGCTTAAAGCATGCAGTGAGTAATTGACCTTTGGAGAATACAAAGCAGTTTTGTAAGCTGTAGCTTTCTGGAATAATGTTGTTTATGGCTCATTCGTGTAGAAAGAGCAAAGAGCATAGCAAAAATAACTGAAAAACACAAAGCTTTTTGAGATATTTTAGGTATTTTTACGGTAAAATTTATGCAAGTCTCTTGGTTAGCTGGAAGGCCAGATTATCCCAGCTAATATACCCTAAAATGTTACTGATTGCTGCTACATGATGAGCTCAGTGCAGCAAATACAAGATTTCACTAGCGTATGCCTAGAAATCCTTCACAACCTTGTCTTAATCTTTGCTGGCAAGGACGCGGATGGATGTGATGTGCGCTCAGGTGCTGAAGGAAGATAATTTGAGAGATGTTAACAAGTGTGAGAATCATGTCAGTGTTTTTGTAACATGACAAGAGAGACAATTGTAGAGCTCCTCATATCCTCTCATCCTCCCCCTTCAAGCCTTTGTGCCAGATTTTTAATACGGATGCACTCTGTGAGGAAAATGTTATGCAACTTTGAGAAACAGTTACTACAGAACATATTTTGCACATGCAAGAGAAATTATTTGTGCTCCATAGCTTCAAAAGGAATGAATATCAAATAGTTCCATCCTATCGTCCCAGTTGAACCTAAATATTTATTTTTTTTTTTCCCCTCAAGATATTTACCATTTCACTTTGCTGTGTCATCGGGCACGTGTGTGCATGACACTGTTTCAATCGTGCTCTTTTTGGGACTGAGACTGTGCCATGAACTCAGATCCATGCTTTGCTTTTTCTTTTTCTTTTCTTTTTTTTTTTTCTTCTTTTCCTTTTTATTTCTGCAGGGATTTTATAAATTTGAAGAGCAAAGCAGGGTTGAGAGTGAGTGCCCGACTCTGAATACACACTCACGAGCGTCATGCATGCAGGTACTGGATGACACAGGAGTTGGAGCACAGGTTCCCTTTCTAATGAGCATGTTTCTTTGAAGTTATGTTGAAGAATAAACTTGACCAATACTGTTTTTAAGAAGCTGAGCATAAGATGCATTCAAGCAACAACACAACTGTGTTGTTTGTTAGCATCGACATCAAAAGTGCATTAAGGCCTCTGAAGGAGGGTTGGTGCTTTTCCAGCGCTTTTAACACAGTAGAAGAACATACCCACCGTGGTTTCATTTCAGGATATCTTTTCTAGTGCAATTTTCCCAAGACTGCACGTATGTGTTCTTGTCTTAAGTGTTTCTAAGACCACATTTCCATGCAGATCACACTTGCATTTAAAAAAAAATATATATGAGAAGGCTTTAATCAGTCTGTAGTTATTTGTGCTCAGTAGTCATCCTTCTTTTTTTCTTATTTTTTAAATATGGGGTTTTTTTTTGTTTCTACTAGCAGACTTCAGATATGGGCTGTAACTATTAGCTCCTTTCTTGCTCTCACTTCCAGTCAGTGTAATTCGTTCTGATCACGCTTTCTTGAGCAGATACAAAAATCCTGTGTGCTGCAATTTCTACCATCAACTTTATGCATTGATTCTGTAAATGACTGGCACTTAAGCTCCTTTATTTTTTTTTTTTATAATGAACAAAAAGAAAGTAGTCAATCCTGTAGGAGAGCTCAGAGCACCTGCGTGGGTGCTTTGGAAGCCTCTTTCTCCTGACCAGGCAGGAGCTTATGGAGGCACCTCCAGCCCAGCCCCAGAAAGAAGATGGTTTGCACCCCCCAAAATCATCTCTGATCTGCTCTTGGGTGGTGCTTCCTGCAAGGGTGTGTGAGGAATGTGAATCCAATGGATTCTGTTGTTGAGGGCAGGCAGACTTCGTTCCTCTCCTTCACTCACAGGAGCCAGGGGCTCAGGCATTACTCTCTGTACGTGGGTTTTGACCCCAAAACTGGAGGAAAGAGGCAAAACTGCCCAGGCAGCTCTGCTCGAGCCCGTGCTGCAGAGAGCCGCTGTGTGGCTCAAGTGCTTTGTCCGGCCTCTGTATCCTAGTGCTTCCGATAACTGCTTTGGTTTTTCTTTGTCCACCTCTCCTGCTGCAGATGGATGATGTGATCGATGACATAATTAGTCTGGAGTCAAGCTACAATGAAGAAATCCTCGGCTTGATGGACCCAGCCCTGCAAATGGCAAATACGGTACAATGGTCCTTTCCTTCTGGATTCCTCCTTAAGTCTAATTGTCTTTCCTTGAAAGAACCCAAAACTATAGGATGACTTTTTTTTATTTTCCCCTAGAAAATAATGTCTCAGAGTGTAATTCTTTTTAAGAGCGTAAAGTACACAGTTAAAATGAAAAACATGGATTTAAAAATGCAAACTTGAGGGAATACAAAGGACAATTTTGTTTTTCAGAGTTAAGTCAGTTCATGAGAGAATTGTAACAGAGGAGTGAACTGGACTAACAGGGGTGTGTTCATACCCATTGGTATTAAAGATCTCTGTGGATATTATACTTGGCTTCAGAAAACCTAGAAAGAACCTCTGGCACCCCGGGTTCCTGTCTCTTGTGGTGTTCAAGTAAGAAATTACTTGCCATGCTTAAGCATGTACTAGCGTCCCTGTCCAGTTTAACTGTTAGGTCTGATATCACAGCTTTAGCTTAACCTGATTTCAAATGGAGAGAAGTCCCTAGCTAGGTGACAGCATAGATGTTACAAAATTTAGGGGAAAGAAAAAAAAAGAAAAAAAAAGAAAGAAATCCCAATCTTCAAAACAAACCAAAGGGAAAGGAATAAAGAAGTTTAAAAACTGAATGAAGGAAGGGGACCCAGGAAGCCTGTGACAAAAGACAAGAAAGTCACGGAGCGAGGGAAGGCGCAGGTTACCTCCGAGCTGCTGTTTCTGTTTGCTGGTTCACATTGCTGTGAGCATTAATGTAATCGTACTTCTGGCATAATCTTATTTTGATCTTTTGTAGAGAGTAGCTCCAGTGAATTTTTTTTTTGCCTTAGGCTTAAGTGCTGTTAGATCTGGCCGAGTAGATGTCCGCCAGAGCTGGCATCTGTTTCTTTTTTATCTAGTGCCAAAATTTACAGCTTACAACATAGCGTTGATTTTTGTAGCCTGGGTTTGCGTTTGCTGACAGCAGTCGTCTGATGTCATGTTAACCTAGTCCTGCGTGCCCACAGATTCCCACAGCCCTCTCAAAGACGTGATGTGTGCCGTAAGAAACGGCCCACCAGCATCCCTTGCTAAATATGCCCTTTGAGTAGTCGGAGAAGAAACTGTGGAGTCGTACCAGAAAGAACGAATTTCGCTTTCATTTAAGATGACAGGAAAAGTGAGTCTGTCCTCAAATTTGAAAGGAAAAATTAAAACCCCCTGAAAAAGATAGTTTTCAAGATAGTTTCAAAATAGTTGGGTTTTTTATTTTTTTTTTTTTGGTGGGGAGATCAGGTTCTTCTGGAGTTCTTTCTCTGAAGTTCTATTGGATTGGGACCCATTAAACTAGAGGGGACTTGGATTTCTTTTTGCTTTTCTTCCTCTCTCATTCCACAGGGATCCCAGCAGTAGCTCTTTCCAGTAGCTCTTTCCTTCCAGGCAAGGCTACAACGATACTCTGCAGTCTTCTGGTGCAAGGAGTCCGTGCAGTTAATGTTTAGGGTAGTCTGCATCTCTCCTGCTTGCTGTGTGACAACAAGCCTTGTAAAGACTGCGTGATCCGTGTTTGCTGTGACTTTCAGCAATTGCCGCTGTGTGTGGTGAAGTCTGTAAAATAAGGATACAAAACAGTAGAATTAGGACTTCTATATGAATATATTTAAATTGCTGGAGCAGGATTCAGCTCTTAAAACACACAGCGTTTTACTAATAAGGAATTAATGTCTGTAGACTGAGCTAAATAGAGGTGGAAGAAATTAAGAGAGGAAATGGTCTCTAAAGAGACGCAACCTATAAATAGCTGTGCTGAGACTACAACAAAGGCTGCTATTGTTCCATAACCAACAAAGAACAAAAGAACCAGTTTGTTACATTTGGTAACAGTACTTAATTGATAAGCAAAATCAGAGATTTCTGTGTAAAGCGAGCTAAGGGAAGTTTCCAAGTACCTCTTAATTTAGAAGGGCTCATTGCAATCAACTGCTTGTGTAAGTGTTTGTAAATTTTGGTACTGGGTCACAAGTTAACTGGCTTTGCCTCTGTGGTGAAAGGTATCTCAAAATGGTCATTAGTTTGCTGAGAGGGTTTTCTGCCTAGATAGGACCAAGTAATTGAACTGCTAGGTACTGTCTTGCATGCCAAGTTGAGATGACAAGTGATGCATCCACCTCATCGATTCTAGCAAGAGTCTGACGTGGAAAGTACATGCATCTCCACTTCTAAATGTTACTTTCCTGTGGAAGTTAAACTCCAGAAACAGAAAGGAGTCTTATTTCAGGGACTGTTGCTGAGTGTGTGCTTAGTTAAGGGAGCAACACAGTATGTTGTAGGCTGCATGAGCTGCGGAAGAGAATCCATTCCAGTGAGTACTGATGCCTTAGGAATAGCCTTGCTGATCATGCAGCTGATGTCGAGGTGATTTTATTTTGTAATGACCTGAAGGTGGGTGCTTGTTCTGTTGGAGTAGTGGAGGAGAAAGGAAACCTCAGACTCCCCTGAATGTGCGCTGTGATGACTCTGCAATAGTAATTACCATTTTTAAAAATTCTGGTTTATAAAAGCAGGTATTAAAACCAAACAAAAAAAACCCACGAAAAACAACAAAACTCCCCCACAAACAGACCAAAAAAATCACCAACCAAGCAGATGCAAAGTGATAGGAAGGCTGAAATTAGTTTTGCTTGGTATGTTTATACACCTTGTGAAACGCCATGACCTAGAAATATGAAATCTTACAAAATAAGGTATTTTAGATGATGCTGTTTAAATTAAGATAAGAAGCTGAGCCTGGCATAAGCCACTCATCCTTCATTTACTTTTTGGGAGAGTGAAGGTGGATGATCTGAGTGATGCTATATTGAAATGTCTTAGCCAGAAGTAGCTAAGAAAGCCCTAAGGAAACCATATTTAGATCAGAAACATGCTGAAATTGGGAGAAGACAGGGATGGAGCCTCCTTAGTGCCAGAAAATTCCACTTCTCAAAGGTTTGAGACTATCTTCCTAATGAGATGGCTGTGGGAGTTTTGCTGTTTTCCCATCCCTTTGTATGTGGGGAAAGGGATTAAAGACTTGACTGCCTTAATAGATTAGAGCTGAAATGTTTGCAAACAATGAACAATGTTTGGTTTTTTTGGTATCTTCCAATAGGACACATTTGAAAGAAATGTCTCAGTGTCACTGCATTGTGTCCATTATAAGCTTCTTAAGGTTTTTTGTTTTGTTTTGTTTTTTCCCAGTAGTGGCAGGTTTTGTGAGCTCACAGCACACAAACCGACTTCTCAAACCAACACCATCAGCATAGAGGTCCTCTCCCCTTTTCAGTTCCCTAAACCCTGAGCTGATGGATATTGGTCTTACAAGTCAACTCATTTATTCCTCTGGGACCTGGAATGTAATTGTGACCAGAAGATGATGCTGCAGTTTTAACCTACCTTCAACTGTAGGCATTCTAGATGTGAGAGATGAGCTGAAGCGTTAGATGGACTTTGTATTTTCCCGTAAAAAGAATTGTATAAAGTTAGCCCCAAAGATGTGACTTGCAGCCATCCTGGAGAAGAGGCTTCTCAGAGGCTCGTGCTGAGCACAGACCATAGATGTGATCACACTTGTAGTAAAAGGTTAAAACTGTATCTTTACCCTGTGGAGTTCAGCTTGCTGGGAAAAGTAGTCAAAGGAAAAAGCCTTCACTCAGCTCCTGGTTGGGTTCCTCTGGTGCTTGCAACTTCTGCAGGACTTCAGTGCTGCTGCCTCTGTTACTGTCGCCTGTTGTGGTGGTCGCTTGCACAGGTCCTGTTTATTTACATGGCAATCTGGCACAGTGTTGACACCTTTGGGGAAAACCCCCCAAAATTACAGACTTGTTACGACAAGCAGGGTCCATCTTACAGTAGGAGAGGCAGCTTGATGACCTTAGCTGTTCTCCGTGTTTCATTACAACCTCACTGTTTTACCCAGGCTTGGAGATGCTATTTTCTAGATTTCAGGGAGGGGGGAAACCAACTTTTCTTCTTTCTTTTTTTTTTTTTTCATTCCTTGAAATTCCTGATTAGATTTCACATGTCTGCTTTTGAACTTCAAGTCCCTGGGCTACAAACAAGGTCTTTGTGCTGCCTCCATGCTTAGGAGCATGAATAGAAGAAGCACATCCAAGTCAGAAGGGTGCGTGACGCTATTGCTGTGCCTGTGTCATGGATGCGTTTGAGGGGCCAGAAGATACAAGGGTTGGCCTTGTAGAGCAGTGAGAGTGTGTGGTCATCCTGACGTTAATGTGGGTAGGTCACAACTGGGACCATAGTCTGTGATGGACAGCTATGACCTTAGATTTATTATAGATGTTCCTTTTTTCTTTCTTTCTTTTTTTTTTTTCTGGTGAGAATTCAGTTATATTTTTCCTCTGTCACTTAATGATTGAATCGGGGGACTTCATTTTTGTTGTTGGCCCCTGTCTGTTCAAAACAAGTATCGGCATCGCTTCTGGCTGGTGGTGGATGTGTGTCAGTTTTGCTTCTTATGGTAGCTCCAGATGGCAGAGAAATTTTCTGATGTCTCAGTCTGGTGAGGACCATCAGCAGGACTTTAATAGTCCAGGCTGTGACTCACTCCATTGTATTTAACAGCATTATTTACATGGATGTAAAGTTAATGCTTACTCTAATCTCTGCAGTGTCTTGGAGGAATTGTTTTTTCTTTGCAGCAAAGAAGTATTGCCACTCAGATAAGATATCAAGTGTTTTATAGCTGCCTTTTGAAAACCTAGTTTGAAAACAAGAGAGTTGGGTGAAATAATCCACTTAGGATAAACGTAAACTTCTTTAAATGCTTTTCAATTTAAAGGGATAGCTTTGATAAGTATTGTTTGAATACACTCCTATTTCTGCATAAATCTCCTTGAAGATAAACAAGAACAGCAGAATGAACAAGTAATCGAGGAAACTTAATGGAAAAATAATATTCCTCCTACTGATGTGCCTTCTTGTTATGTAAGGCAAAACTCAAGTTAAAGTAAACTTAAGTGTTTTCTGTGTAGGTAGCTTTCAAATCACATGAAAAAACGTGTTTGATTAATACAGTGTTCTTTCTCAAGCATGTGACAACTTGCTAAGTAGTTCCACTCATGTATTCCTGGAAGAAGGGGTGCTTCCTCCGGGGGAGTCTGTAGGATCTTTGAGATATTTTGAGTAAGAGAAGCGAGGGGGGTACAGATGTAATAGTTTCATTGAAAAATAAGGAGCAATATGTTGTCAGCAGGTTAACTCTTCTGCATATTCTTGAGGAGAGAGAACAGAATTTTCCTGGTGTTGGTGCTTTTATCTGTGACTTTTGCTGACCTTAGCGCTCACTCTGCACGTGGAAAAGAGCACAGATTTCTTAGCAGATCCCAACTCTGTTCTTCTGTACAAAGCTTTTCATGAGGGCTAACCAAATGATCCTTTCTCTTGTTTATCTTTTCCAGTTGCCTGTGTCTGGCAATCTGATTGACCTTTATGGCAACCAAAGCATGCCTCCTCCAGGACTAAACATCAGCAACTCATGTCCAGCTAATCTTCCTAATATAAAAAGGGAGCTCACAGGTAAATATATCTAAAATACTACCTTGCAGCAATAGTACGACTGTTTGGAATTGAGGTGATGTTGGATATAATTTCCATTATGGGAGGGAATATATGGATGAATAGTTACTTTTTGCTTTGCAGACTTTATTTATTTTTTTAGCAGACGTATTAGCCTGCAATGCAGTTGTGCTCATGTGTGGGTGTTCGCTGTGACAAGTTAAGAGAAAAGTCCTTAGTTGTTACAGTCAAATCTGCACTTGGAAAACATTGTGCCACAGGAAGCTTCCATGCATCTCTTTCAGAGTTGTTTTCTAGTTTGGGCTTATTGTTTGCTCTGTCAACACCAAACTAACAACTTCACATCTGCAGTCTGTGTGGGATTCATACTGAGGAATGCTACTTGTTGGGGCTTTAATTGGGGAGGGCAGAAATGAACAAATAACCTATTGTAATATGAAATCTGGACACCTAGATCCTAAAAAAAATAAAATTAGACACTCAAAAGAGAATATGCATCTCTTAGGGTGAAAATGAAGTATCCTGTAAAGCTCTTGTCGTCTTCTTCCAGCAGCGCTCTGAATAAGCTGCGGGAGGCGGGGGGAAGAACATTAAAAGCCTCTTTCTCTCAATTACATATATACAAAAGCTAAATAGTTCGAAGGAAGAAATGAGTAGTTTTGTATTCTCAAGCGTGCTTTATTTTTTTTGCTGTTCTGCTTCACTTGAAAGGATATAACCATGTGTAGGGCACAGTGTACAAGGCAAGTTTGTCCGCAGGACGAACGAATGGAAATCCACTCTAGAACTGATGCCAAAAATCATATTTCCCAGCAATGGCTGTTGTTAAGCCCAACAGGGAGTTGTACTGTACGCAGTATGGTAGACACATAGTTTCTTTCTTGTCGTCTTTCTTGGTTTCTGTTGTGAAAACTCACAGGCTGACTCAGTTGCAAAGCAGGTTCCGGGGCAAAAATTCATTTAAGTAGAGCAATTGTAATAGCTCAGGTGTCAGCTTCTCGGGAGGAAATGCCACATCTCTGAGCTGGCGGATGTTTGCATTTCTGTGACTGCACAGAATTTGAGTTGAGCGCCAAATGAAACGACACACAAACTGCACAATGATTTGTGGCTGTTAGGGAGTAGGGGGGAAGAAAAAAGCTTGTACAGCAATGGAACTATGCAAAGAGGATGTGGGAGAGGATGAGAACTAATCAAAGTCCTGCATTGCAGAGAGTTGCCTCCTTTGTAGAAAGTGGCTGTAGACTGAAACTACACATACAACTTCTCAGGTATCCAGAGTGGGGATCTTAACAGACTTTTTGGGGGATCCTTTGGGAGTTTAGCGTAGAAAAGGTTATGTCTCATCACACCGTGTATAATAATGGGATAGCTCTGTGTTCTAAGTGACAAAGTAGTAAGCTTCCAGTACTCCAAGGGAAACACGTCACCTGTTATTTTTTAATTGGATGGGACATAATCTATGTCTCTTAAAATAATACAGGAAAGAAACTTTTTGGAGTCAGTGAGGGGTTTTGTTTCCACAGTGGAATATGTGATAATAGATCCTATACCTGTTCTTCCTCACTGACTTGCTGTGAAACTAAATAATGCTTGCTACTTGTGACATTTAAATAGAACACGGCAAGGATCGCTGCCCTCAGGTTTTTCAAAAATTAAAATGAGTATAGCAAACATGATAGTGCTTTAAATTGCTCCAGAAATGTGAGATCAATGAGAACTGAAAAGAGCAAAAACAGTCAGGCTTTTGCCTAAACTATTGCATGCTGAAGCCTGATACTGAGTGCGCGAAGAAAGATTGAGTTCTGAGTTGAGGAGACAACTGATGTGCGGCACGGTTGCCGTTATTTGTCTTTTAACTTTTCCTGAAGCGAGGCCCATCATTTCCTAACGTTGCTGTGAATAAAGGTGTTGCATTTTTCCATCTTTTTCTCGTATAACGAGAACAGTCAGCGCAGCTGGACATAGAATATTTTTAACAGGTCACGTAAGTTAATACCCTGCAGCCTCGCGGTGGTGCACGTGCCGCAAAAGGACACGTAGCCTTAATCCTGGTGAGTTAGAGCCTCTGGCTCCTGGCTGCTCCCATCCCGCGCCGGCAGCAGCTCACAGGCATGCCGCTCCTCTGGTTCCACCACCGGGCTGTACGTCAGCGTTGCGTTTTGGCAGGTCGTTGTGCTGGCTGAATCAGGGCCTCTGTGGGAAATGGTCCTGGCGCGGAAGTCGGCCGGGGAAATATGGGAAGAAGAGATGCTCCGCAGGTGCGGGAGGGGGCAAGTTCAGCACTCGGAGCTTGCTGCACGGGCCCTTCTCCCTCCTTGGGAAGGGTGGAATAGTTGCTGTGACAAACATGGGTCAGGCTTCCCGCGCGAATGTTTTCGCAGGCTGCAACTCTGTGTTTGAATTACTTGAATTCTAATTGCCTCATTCACATGCACAGCATGTATTTTTCCTACAGAGTCCGAAGCGAGAGCGTTGGCTAAGGAGAGGCAAAAGAAAGACAATCACAACCTGAGTAAGTTTTGCTTCATCACGTTTCGCACTCATTCTGGCAGGGCTTTTGGGCATTAAGGGTTGGAACGCCGGTGTTTGAAATCTAAACGAGACACTGCGTGTAGCATGTATTACCAGTTCATTATGTTATGCTTGTAAATCGAATATCTTTAATAGTTGTGAAATATGTGCTTAAATCTATTGTTGAATTTTAAATTCTCTTTTTAAAATAGAATGTTTTTTCAATAAACCAGATGAACGGGTGGCTGTTATAAATGGTATTACTGGAAACAACATTTGATCCAGTTGCTTTTAACAAATCCACCTTGCACAGTTTTGTCTTTTTTTTTTTAAGTAATCTAAAATCTTAGTGTGCATCCTCAATGTGCCAATTCTATAAATTTTGTTTTTGAAGGGAACACATTTCCAAGTTGGAAGAAAAAATTAAAATAATGATCATCTTACAACTTAAAGGATCCTTAAGTTGTCCTTTTATACTTTATGCTACTTGAAAAAAAGAACTGTTTCATGCCTTGAGCTAATCAGAAGCCTCTTCCATTGCATGAAAAGCTAATGCAGTAAAATTGGTATTTAATTTTGACTTTTCAATCTTCAAAATGTTGCATCTGGAGGAGTACTTGTAAAAAAAAGGACTATACATTTTGTCCCTTTTTCTACTATGGGATTTCCTTGAGCATCTGCGTTTTTTTTCTCTGAATTTCTGTGATACTTTTCCCTAGGGAGACATTCACTTCTTAGCTGAGTCCTGTGCTAGCACAGCCATCCTGGTTTTTAGGGTCTCAGTTTAACTCTTCTGCTTCAGCAGTCTCACATTTTTACAGTATAGACAGAATTTCTGTCTTTATATGTCCGTGTTTATAATAAGTTACCTTGTCACTGGATTTTTAAGTTTAGGCAAATATTTCAAAGGCACTTAAAGAAATCTTTGGTGAAATACATCGTATGTGGTAAAGGAATGCAAATACTACTTTTAACATTTGTGCTGTTTTTCCTAAAGTTGAACGAAGAAGAAGATTTAACATTAATGACCGTATAAAAGAACTAGGCACTTTGATACCCAAGTCAAATGACCCGTGAGTATAATGTACCCAAGGAGATTGTGGGAGGGAGGTGTTAAAATAAAAAAAATATATTTGGGGAGAAAAAGAATTTACCAAAAAAACCCTAAACCAAAGACATACAAAAACCACTGAATTTTCTTGTGTGATCTTGGCACTCCGTGACTGTGGAACTGCTTGAAGGTTCCATTATATTTTGTGAAGATTGTTTTGGGGTTTATCTTTTCCGTTTTGGAGCTCGATACCCTTCAGGGCTGGCTTCAGGCTGCTTCCCAACAGCTGCACTCCAGCCCCCTCTAGTGCATTTCAAATGCCTTCTGTATTCATAAACTTGAGATAAATATTAGGTAGGTGTTATGTATAATAGAAAGTGTAATCATAACTGCCGGTATGAAGTTAATGACTATAAAATAAAGCCTCCCTGAGAGCCTTAACTCTTCTTTTTTTTCTTTTTTTTTTTTAAATTGAATTGATTTCAAAGGGATATGCGCTGGAATAAGGGAACGATTCTAAAAGCATCGGTGGACTACATCCGTAAGCTGCAAAGAGAACAGCAGCGCACGAAGGAGCTTGAGAACAGGCAGAAGAAGTTGGAACATGCCAACAGGCACCTGCTGCTCAGAATACAGGTTTGTTGATAAATAAGTTGCAAATGGTCTTGATGTTGTGGAGTGTAACTGCAAATAATGGTCGCTGAAGCTTGTTTGTAGGTTGGAAGGAGCTACTGTTTTCATTAATGGTGAGTTGTCTGCAGAGTTTTTCTAGGGGAAAGAAACCCAACAGGATACATCAGTTAAAAGAGGGGGGAAAAAAAAGGTAATAAAATCCCAGCACTATAGTAAAGTGCTTGTGGCTGATCTATTAAGTTGCAAAACATAGTATAAAAAAGATTTATATGGTAATATTTTGTTTGGGTGCCAGACCTGAGGAATTCAGACTTCTGTGTATCACCTGTTTGCTAGTAGTGATAAAATTCAGATGTTTGGGAGTATATTCACTTTTAGTTGTCTTGCTTCTGGAGGTTTTTTGACCTCTAGCTTTAGTGCTTATTTGCTTTTCTTCTGGAGTAGTTTTGGACATATGAAATCATTTTGTTTTGCTTGTGGGCTTTCTAAACTGCGTGTAGACCAATCTAGGCCCTCTCTGTCAGAGCAGCTCTGCAGATTGCAGTCTTCTGCGTCTGCTCTCGTTTTCCTTCTCTCAGTCAGCCTCTCCCTGATGCTCTGCAGGAATCTGTCCTCTCTTTTCTGGTGAAGGGGAAACACTCTTCACAGGACAAAAAAAATGAGTAGGGAGAGCAGTATTGGCAACAGACACTACAGCACCATATCTTGAGTTCCCCATAGGTATTCTGGGGACTGGCAGCTGTATTTAACGTTGAAGCTGCCCTGGCTTGTCTGAGAGCAGTTGCGGAAAAGCAAACCTAACGTGAGAGCTCCAAAACGTTTTGCAGCTGTTTTGTTTGTTTTGTTTTTTTTTTTGCCTGAGCTGCTGTGGTTGGTTGTCTTTTGTTCCTTGAAGTCTGGAGGACTGTAAAGCAGTTCTACACTGAAAAACAGTAGGTGTATGAATACGTTTTCTCCATGGGTTGTTACCTCACTAGGTTTGACCAGGTTCCCAATAGCCTTTTACACAGAGATTTAAAGGTGAGAGCTCCATTAATTCTTTTGCCTTCGCCACAAGCTGGATAGGAGACCTTAGTCTCGCAGCCTACACAGCTTTTGTTGTCAACTCTGTTCTCCTGGTGGGCAGAGAGCTGGGTACCCACGCTTCTCCATAAAAGGATAATTAATTTATATCTAGAATTGGGTGTAGAACACGTAACAGAGACAGTGATGTCGCAAATATTCTCACGTTGCTGCTTACCTGCGGTGTGAACAGCTGAACTCAGTCTGGCTTCTGGGTCAGGAGACCCCTGAACCATAGCACAGCTAATCCACAACAGAGAAAATGAACCTAGAAGTACCTGAGAGTCAAGCGTGGCAGTAAACAACTTTAAAATAGAACAGGCTGGGGTGAGCTTCAGCGCAGTTTTTGTACTTTATTGAGCAATATTTGCTAGAGTGAGATGATAAAGGTGTGCAACTCTTCTGCAGAGCAACATCAAGCAGTGGCATTTCAAAGCTAAGTCAGATCACTTTTCAAGCATCTCTCATCTTCCTTTGCATTATCTATCTGCTCTGGCTCCTTCAATCAAAGTAAAATAAGAACGAGACCCTTGAATAATGGGCAATGCATCTGTCAGCAAATAACTGGTGTTTTCTTTTTTTACGTCGATTCTGATTAAGCACAGAATAAGGAACTCCTGATTTTGACATGTTAGCTGATGGAAGAAGTGCCTCCTTGTTGCACCTTCTCCGTTGATCTTGCAGTGTGCCATTACAAGCTTGTTGTCTTAGCTTGAAAATGGAAAAAAGGCTATTAATCAACCTCAGCAGTAGGAATATCCAGAAGCAGTACAATCACAAGAGTGTCTGTGATTGCCCGATGTAATGCATAAGTAGAAGCAAAACACCTCTCTTAATGCTGCATTTGAGAAAGGGCATTTTAGTGAATTCTTCCATTATCTGTCTTCAGTCAAGTGCATCTGTATGATGAAATGTGAAGGTGTGATTTTAAACTCCTCATGAAGATTTGTAGAATCCTGGCTCTGTGTGAAGTCTAAAGCATTCCTGTGCCTTACTGATAATTTTTCGGTGCGGGAACAATGTTGCTTAGTTTTGGCTGACCATTTCCAGTTCTCCCAGTCCTGTAGAATGAGAAATGTCCCTGCCGGGACCTCAGCAGGAAACAACAAGCATCATCTAGACGTGCTGTGCCTTCACGTATGACTTTTTGTACTAACTGTACACTTCTATTTGATTTTTTCCCCCCAACTTTTAAATGCTTTCCTCACCCGACCTGATGCCCAGCTTGCCTCCCATGGCACTGGTTCGAGAAGAGGCCCGAGGGAAAAACGTGTCTGTTCTACAAGGTGCTGGGTTTTGGCTCTGGTGTAGGTGTGCGATAGTGTTCACCCACCTCTACAAGAGACTATAAAGTTCAGGTGAAAATCTGTAGGGCAGAAGCATACCAGGTGCAAACCCTTGTCACTACTGGAAGGGGAGGAAACTGTGTACTGTGGAAGTGTAAGTCACGGTACACAAGAGCAGAAGGTGAAAGATTGTGCTTTCAGCGTACAAGGTGCAAACCCTTGTCACTACTGGAAGAGGAGGAAAGTGTTTGTGTACTGTGGAAGTGTAAGTCATGGTACACAGGATTGTACTTTCAGAATTTTTACTTTTTTTTTTTTTTAATTTGTCCCTTATCCTCCTTCACAGGAACTTGAGATGCAAGCTCGGGCACATGGACTGTCCCTGGTCCCATCTACAGGCCTTTGCTCCCCAGATATGGTCAACAGGGTCATCAAACAAGAGCCCGTACTGGACAACTGCAACCAAGACATCATGCCGCACCACACAGACCTGTCTTGCACCACCACCCTCGATCTCACCGACGGTACCATCACCTTCAGTGACAACCTCGGAAACGTGACTGAACCGACTGGCACTTACAGCGTTCCTGCAAAAATGGGATCCAAACTGGAAGACATCTTGATGGACGATACCCTCTCCCCGGTCGGAGTAACTGACCCCCTACTTTCCTCTGTGTCCCCTGGAGCATCGAAGACGAGTAGCAGGCGGAGCAGCGTGAGCATGGAGGACACCGACCATGCTTGTTAGCATATCCTTGGCACACCTTTCATAAACTGCTTTGTTTCTTGATCAGTAGATTAAATAATTTACCTTTTGTAGAATTTTTTGATTTTTTTTCCCCCTTGCGCTTCTTCAGTAGCCCAGTGTGTGTGTGCGTGTGTGTATATATTATATATATAGGATTTTTTTTAGAATTTTTGTGAAGAAACTTGTATATTCTATTTTAAAACTACCAATGCCTCCAAAATATTGTACAGTGTATGTACAGTATCTGTGAACTGGATTCGCCAAGAACTTTGAACTGGTCAAATCTACTCAAAGCAATAGAATTACAAAATGAAGAGTCTGTTTCTACTGGGCAGGGAGGGGCGAACCGTAGAATTGTAAATGCAACCTATTTACTTGGAAACAAAATGTAAAGTCAACGAATGTAAAGAAACCAAAAAAAAAAAAAAAGTCCAATTTGTAATTGTATTAATTGAATAGTGCTGCCTTAACGACACAGTGTCCCTCAAACGTTTAGTCTTGACGCGACAAGTGTTTAGGGGAAAAATAACCACCCGACTCCACTCAGAACAGCAACGAAAGAAGAAAAAGTGTTGAGACACCACGGTTGTGTTGGTTGTGATATAAAATGCCGTTGCCGAAAATTGCAGGGAGACGTGAGTCTCTCTCTCAGAGTGCTGTTCAGTTTGACTCTGAGCTGATTTGGGTTTTCCTTTTTGGTCATTGGTTCAAGTTTTTCTCTTAGATTTCTATTTCGTTTTGTAACACGCGTTGATGGCTTGCCAACAGTTAAGGGAGCAGAAGCACTCTAAGTTGGTAAACACTCTTTGGACAAAAAAAAAAAAGATATTTTATCAGCTGGGCACATTATGTTGTACATATCTAATTGGCTTTTTTTTTTTTTAATTGCATTGTACAGTTTATTTTGATTTGCATGGATTCCTTAGTTATCCTCAACTTTTTGTTTTAAATATATTTGTATTTCATTTGTAAGATTTTTGCCTCTTAATATTGCAACAATTTTTTGACATTTTTAAAACTCATTGGAAGTTTTCTGCGTTCTTTGTAAACACTTGAAAGGAAGCTTTTATGCAGGGTTCTGTGTTTTAAGAGAGATTTTGAAAATATTTTGTATATTACAGTCTCACTTTGAAAATGTTTTTAAACACATTTAAGGTAGAGTATAAATTTAGATTAGGTAATAAAACAACTCTGTAGAGAAACTGAAGTTACATATTTATTTTTAGTGATACAGAAACAAGTAGTAATGTGCTTGGAAACATAACTATGTAGTTAATATACCCGTTATAGTAATTTGTGTTTTATTTCAGCACTGGGGCTGACGTAAGGAAAAAAAAAACCAACAAAACCACAAACAAAAGAAACAAAAAAAAAAAGAGTAAATTACTGTATCTGCAAATAACTGTTACTTGATAACAATGTCATTAATTTTTAACATGCAACAATGTTGTAAAAGTAGTTCGGTGCATTATCTACTCAAGTGTAGTCCTATGCAATAACGGTAGTTATCCTTGTATTATATCAAGCCCAGGTGTTCTACAGAGGTGGCACGTGGTGTGTGACGAGCTAGAGGGATGGAACGGGTTTTTCTCCCTAGCAGCCTCCAGCTGGCTCGCAGGCAAGCGGATCTCGTTCGGAATGAAGTGCCTTAAACTCTAGTTGTAGTCTTCCTCGACTAGCACTGACTGAAGTGTGGCGTAGGAGAGAGCTTTCGGGTGACGTTTTACAGGGCGTTGAGGTGTAGCCTGGTGCCTACGTGTTAGGAAACAAGAGCTTCCCGTTCTCCTTTGTGCTGCGCTGGAAATTGCGTAGGATGAGCGAAGCGGTTGGTGACTTGAGGGCCAGTTGGACAGGCTTTGTAAGGAAACCTCGGTCGCAGCGGTTATTGTTAGGAGTCAAATGTGAACTGGGTAGCGATGGGACGGCTGGGGACGACGTTGGGAGTTCCCGTAGCCTGCGGCGTGGCTCGCCGAGCTTTCACCCAAACGTTTCCTCACGGAAGGGTTCTTGAAGGGTCCCCTGCCCAGCGCTGGTCCTCCCGGCGCTGATGGTGAGGGCCACAGGGCTTGGTGGGGATGCAGCTCGCTGGTACGGCACTCGGGGGGCTGCCTTTGTGTCGCTTTTTTTTTGTTTTTAAATATTTTATTTTTAAAATGGCTGCTGCCGCCTGTGTCCAGCCGTCTCCATTTTTGCTTGAGCCGCGAGCTGTGTGTTAGCGTTGACGCAACCCTCGGGGTTGTGGCTCTTGGTTTTGTTTTTTTTTAACTTTATTTTTTTAAGGAGGAGCTGGAGTTAGATTTATAATGATGCCTCTCCCCCCCCACTCCCACCCCAGACAGCTTTTGGGAATGTGTCTTTCCTAGGGTAGTGAAGCTCTGGCCCAGGGCACGACCTGGAAGCCATCGTGGTCCTTGGGCAGGGAAACGCTCCCGTTCCCTGCACGACGGCTGGGCCGTAGTGAGCTCCGAGTCGAGGATGCGGGTACAGGCTTCTGGTGCTGCATCTGGTAACGCTGACAGGTAAAGAAAATCAAGGCTGTGAAACGCTCGTAGCTGTAAACACGGGTCTGTGTTACCCTTCCCCGTTAAAATGGGACAGCTCTACAGCGTTGTACAAAATCAGGGTGTGCGCGCTTGAGTGTCGTAGCTGAGAACCACTGAATATCTTGAATTAAGGCTTTTGGTTTGATGCCCATGCTGGGCAATCAGAAATTGGTGTCTAGACTGTGGTATATAAGTATTTTTCAAGCTTATCGTGAAACCACTGGTACTTGCTGACTTTTGGTGTTTGGCTATGTGCTGTGCGGAGACGAGTTAGGATTCAAGGAAAAACCGTTACATCAAGAGCTGGATTTCTTGATAAAAGTCGCTGTGGCCCCAGCAGCTGTGCTGTGTGTTCTCCCCACATTGTGTTGCTCTGGAGTAACACACAACCCGGCTGCACCCTGCTCACTCTTCACCCCGTGCTCCCTTGGGCTCCAGCCCTCCCCTGAGCTTGCCCACCCTTTGAGTGGAAGCGTGTGGACGCCGCGGTGGGGACGTCTCTAGGAGACACGAACCTCCGGGCAGGTGCTGACTGGAGACGTCTTCGTCTGTTTGCTCATTGTGGAGCATGTGGCGGTGACATTTTACGGGGGATCAGTGGCAGAGGGCAGAGAGAGCGGTTACAGGGCAGGATTTGGTGTGAACGAGGTGGGGTGAGATGGACAGAAGTTGTTGCTCAGTCTGGTGACAGTGTCCTGTGTGACACTGAGCCGGCGGTGGCTCCCCAGGCTGCCTACCAGTTCTCTCACTTTGCCAAAGCCACGCAACAAGCAGGAGTATGCAGAGTACCATGAAGTTCTTCCTTTTACTGCTTTTGGCCTATAAAGCAATATTTAACTCTTACAAACCTGTAAAAGCAAAAAGAAGGTACATAAGGAAAGCACAAAGCACAAAATAATGCACTTACATTTATGTTGTTTGACATAAAATGCACTGGGGGGGAAGCTGATGTTGATAATAGTATAAATACCTATATTTCTTGAAAAAGTGACATTAATTACTGCCTCTTGCTATGATGCTTGGTACTGTAATGTTGATATTCATCTGCTGTTGACTGCAGCAATAATTTGTGTATGGTCCATAGCACTGTAAATTATGGATCAATATTAATGTATCCAATGAAATAATTTGAACTGTTGTTCTTGATAGATGGATTAAAGCATTTGGTTTTTCACATACGTCTGTGTAAGCCACTCGTTTCCCGTGTAAGTCAATCTTGTTTTTCTGTGCATTTGAAGTCCCAGCTGGTGTTCCCGTGTTTGTGACTCGGATGTGTCCATGTCCCTGACCTGGTGTCAGTCAGCGACCCTGCTCGCACCAGGGCTGTCGCCTTGTGTTTGTGTTGCAGGAGGATGGAGCTGTGGGTCCACATCCTGCTTGGGCTTTGCAAATACACACCGCAGCGGGTACCCCCAGAGCTTATGGCCCAGGGTAAGGAGCAAAACCGGTGGTCTTGGAAAATTGTCACTGCTTTCCTCCTGTCCTGTGGGCTCTTGCCTTTCACCTCCCTCCCCTCTCAAAGCGGGGTCTGCCTAAAACCAACCCTGGCCACATTCTCTTCACCTCCCACCGGCTGCCCTCTGTCGGGAACGAGCTGGGTGAGGCCTCGGGGTACGGACACCTCTGTCCTGCTGTCACTCCTGCTGGGTCACTACCCCCAGCAGTCCCACGCAGAAGCACCTCACCACCTTCTCCAGCTGACCTGTGCACGGAGGGATCCCCGTTCTCCCTCTGCTCAGCCCTGGGTCACTCCTCTGAACCCTCCTAATGTGCAGACCCCTGCTCCTGGGTCATGGCAGGAGCTGCAGCTACTGCTGGTTGGGAACCGACTCTGCGGTCTTGTTTTGTCTCCCCATCTTCATTATTTCTCCCTGTCTGTTGTTTTCATCTTTTCTGGTCTTGTCCTTTTGACAGGCTGTCGCGTACTGTGCTCACAGCGTGGAGTCCTCACCATCTCTTTGGACGTTGCTGCAGCAGCAGTGGTGGTTTAGATGCATATTATGGGTTTTAAGCCCTGAATACAAACAGCAGAAGTTTTGATTTGGCCTGTCTTGAAAATCTGATACCTATTAGCAGTAGGAAATAGTTTATTCAGTTGCAATTAAAAATTACTAGCTGTCAATTTAAAAAACAACCAAACAAAAAATGCTGTGTGAAGCTACCTGACTCTGCTAGGAATAGAGTAGAAAAGCCTCGTGTCCTCTTTGTAGAAGATGTTAGAGATGAAGCTTTTAGTTGTTTCCAGCAGGCTTTGTAACGCTACTTCTTCAGTATTAGAATGTGACATTGTAGTACTGCGATAGGGAATCTATTTATCAGCAGCCTTGGAGGGTTTTAGAGGTATTTTGGGCTTCTTTTTGGTGGTCAGTTGTGCCAGCACTGTGTTTTAGGAGTAAATTTCTTGTTGTCGGGAGGAGCAGCTCTGGGTTTCACCTAAGCTGCAGAACCCAGGAGGAGAAGGAAGAAAACCTGCTGTGGGGACTGGCTGGAAGCAGTTGGTCAATGTGTGTCAGCAGAAAGGTGGTAGCAGGTCTGGTGAGAAGCCTTCTGGTTCTCTGTGACAGGCTTGGAAAATTCTGTGCGAGATAAGAAAATGGATGTTAAAAATAAAACTTCCAGTGCCTGGTGGGATCTGGTTTGCTGGGAAGTCTGGTGGCTGGGCTGTGGGATATTGCGAGTCTCGGCTGCGTGGTGCAGTGGCACGGCCAGACAGTGACACCGTGTCCCCATGTGGCACAGCCAGACACTGGCGCTGCATCACCATGTCCTGCTTTCCTTCTGCATCCGAGAGCCGGGCGAGGAGATGGTGATTGCGCTTCCTCAGTAAGCAGCTGCTGCTCCTTTTGCTGTTGCATCTGGGGGTAGTCCCAGCACTGAATGGTGATTGTACGTGCTGTTTCTCCAGATCCTTTGAAATGCACTTGCTTAAAATTGCAGGGGAATGACCTGAAAAAGTATCCCTGGCTTTTTTAAATCAGTAAAACTTAGTAGGATGCTGCCTCACAGGTTAAATGCGTGTGCACTGACCATCGCCGTTGTCTTTGCCTGTGATCCGAAGTGCATCCTTCCTTGAAACTGCTCCACTTTTAACTTTTTGAGAGCGGCTCTCTTAATGGGCATGTCCTGAGGCTTATGTCTCCACTGAGACCTGAAGCTGCAGGTTCTTCCTTTTTACAACTTTCTCACCTAGACTGCAAAGGAGCAAGAAGGCTTCTGTTCAAGTTCTGCAATGTTGAACATGGATAGATTCCCTGGAGAGAAGGCAGCTCCCAGCCCCCTTGGCTGCCGTTCTGTTACCCCATCCCCGTGCTTCCCAGGGCTGGGGACACCCAGGCTGAGGCACCATTGTGCTCAATGATGGGAAGATGAGGGAAATGATGGTTCCTGCGACAAACCTCTATGTTAATGCTGTCCAAGAGCTGTGCAAGGCAAGGAGAAGGTCAGTAGGATGAACCTGGGCATGCAAAGCATCTAAATTTCAATTACTCCTTTGATGTATTTCTAAAAATCACCACAAGGTTGATGTGCATGGTTGTGTGTTGCAGATACCATCTCGAAGCTGTGGGAGAAATCCTTAATGCCTGACACATCTGCCGTGGGTGGAGGAGGCCGGGGGAGCTGCGCTGGGTGTCTGGGGTGGCTGTGGGACACTGTTGGAGGCTTTGGGAGCTGGGCACAGCCCGCCAGCGGTCACCTTGCCACAGCCATCAGTAGGTAGGGCAGCTGCAAGTATTTGGGAGGGAGGGCAAGTGCCCGGCTTCAGCATGAAACCCAGTGTCGGAGCGAGGTGCCCGTGCCGCGGGAGCAGGGCTGGGCGCTGGTGGGGATGCAGGGGGTTTGGTAGGTGGGGCACACGGCCTGAGGTCTTGCCCAAATGCTTTGCCTGCAGTGAGAGTTAGACCTTAATTAAAGGTCTCACGTGGAGCCGTGTCCTTTCCAGCCGGCCACCGAGCTTTGATGAGGGCAGATTTCCCTCGGCCGGCACCAGTCCTGCCACGGTCGTGATTTCGGCTGCATCCTGGCGCTGGTGGCATCCCCTGCCTTAGCTCCAACCCGGCACAGGCTGGTGAATTAAGGCGAGAAGTCATTCTCTCCGAACGCCGCGGTGTGTGGTTTTTACCAGTGGTAACGGCTCCAGACAGACAAGCACAGAAGAGTTGAGCACTTGTTGCGTCATACAAGGAGCAGGGCAGTTGCTGTCATGTTCCATGCGGGTTGTTTAGCCACTTCAAATACATTTAGTCAAAGTCTTTTAGTGTCTTCAAGGCCTCTGGCCTGATTCTCATTCTACATTGGGTACATGGAATGCTGCTATTGACTGGACATGAGTAATAGCTGCTTTTAGATACTCCTTTTCAAAAAAAATAAATCAAATCTCATATCTTTCTTTTTTTTTCCCTGCAATAAGCAGTTTATAGAGCAAATTGTTGCAAGAGAAATGACTTCAGAACGTGTAAATAATAAAATAATTTCTTGTTTTCTGACAACTAAAGTGATTTTGTTTGAACAAATCTGTGAAGAACTTGTGCTTCAAAGAACCTGGCTGGGTCCTGTACAGCTTTTCACTTTTCTCCTTGGAGTAATACGTCATTGAAGGTAATAAGAAAATAAGCAGAGATTTTAGGTCTAATGATAATAGATCCATTTAAAAAAAAAAAAGAAAAAAGAAGGAATTAAAGCTGAATAAAAGGAAAATAATTAAATTCATGCTAGACATGAAAAAAACCCCCACCCTGCACTGCAAACAATGAGGTGTATTTTAAAAAGTCGCTGTTTTATTAATAATACTTTCCACCTCCTTCCCTTGATCTTTCGATGACAAGCCTGGCAGAGGCACTCTTTATCAGACACTGAAGCAATTTAGCTGCTGTCATATGCCTTTCTTGATACACACGTATTAGTCACACAGCCGTTTTATGTTCTTTAGCATATTTTAGTATATAATTAAAAATGTGGCTGTCTGCTACTAAGCAACCAAGCATGTCAGGGGTTGATTGTATTCTGTCACCCATAGCAGAAGGGAGGGTAAAAAATAATAATCATGTGTTCACTTTTCAGTCTTAATTGTGCTCCAGCTTCTTTGATATGTTGTTACACACACCCCCCAGCTCTGGAAGATGGAGGCAAAGCCGATGTGTGGGAATGGCTGGGGGGGGGGCCCCAACCCCAACACCACTCCCC